>NC_048572.1:18932328-19162328 GCF_013265735.2 Oncorhynchus mykiss
ACAGCAAAGGACCATGTGAAGATGCTGGAGGAAACCGGTACAAAAGTATCTATATTCACAGAAAAAAGAAGTCCTATATTGACATAACCTGAAAGGCCGCTCAGCAAGGAAGAAGCCACTGCTCCAAAACCGCCATAAAAAAGCCAGACTATGGTTTGCAACTGCACATGGGGACAAAGATGGTACTTTTTGGAGAAATGTCCTCTGGTCTGATGAAACAAAAATAGAACTGTTTGGCAATAATGACCATCATTATGTTTGGAGGAAAAGGGGGGAGGCTTGCAAGCCGAAAAACACCATCCTAACCGTGAAGCACAGGGGTGGCAGCATCATGTTGTGGGGGTGCTTTGCTGCAGGGGGGACTGGTGCACTTCACAAAATAGATGCCATCATGAGGTTGGAAAATGATGTGGATATATTGAAGCAATATCTCAAGACATCAGTCAGGAAGTTAAAGCTTGGTCGCAAATGGGTCTTCCAAATGGACAATGACCCCAAGCATACTTCCAAAGTTGTGGCAAAATGGACTAAGGACAACAAAGTCAAGGTATTGTAGTGGCCATCACAAAGCCCTGACCTCAATCCTATAAACAAACATTTGTGGGCAGAAATTAAAAAGCGTCTGTGAGCAAGGAGGCCTACAAACCTGACTCAGTTACATCAGGTCTGTCAGGAGGAATGGGCCAAAATCCACCCAACTTATTGTGGGAAGCTTGTGGAAGGCCAACCAAAACGTTCCCCGCAAGTTAAACAATTTAAAGGCAATGCTACCAAATAGTAATGGAGTGTATGTAAACTTCTGACCCACTGGGAATGTGATGAAAAAAATAAAAGCTGAAATAAATAATTCTCTCAACTAATATTCTGACATTTCACATTCTTAAAATATAGTGGTAATCTTAACTGACCTAAAACAGGGAATTTTTACTAGGATTAAATGTCAGGAATTGTGAAACTGCATTTCAATGTATTTGGCTAAGGTGTATGTTAACTTCCGACTTCAACTGTAAATCTTGTTCTCAGTAAGTCAGGATTGAAATCGGGGCTAAATCAGTCATTTCAGCCGCCCTTTAATGTGAACAGCATGTCTGAGAAGACTAGTCTGATGGGGTGGGAAATTTGAAATGTTTTGCCTTGGAGGGTATCTTATTCTGACCCAGTGAGTGTCCTTAAATCTCCTCTCCCAGCTCCTGGACCAGCTGAAGCCAGGCGGCAGGCTGATTCTGCCCGTGGGGCCGGCTGGAGGGAACCAGATGCTGGAGCAGTACGACAAGCTGGAGGACGGCAGCACCAAGATGAAGCCCCTGATGGGGGTGATTTACGTGCCTTTAACAGACAAAGAGAAGCAGTGGTCCAGGTGGAAGTGACTTCCTACTCTCTCCCCTCTCTCTCCTTCACACAGTGGGCAACGGTGAAATGGTGTGGCCTGGAGTACATCATGGGGCTGAGTTTCCTGCTTGTCATCGTTATTTGATTCTTCCATACTATGGCAACTGGCTGCACATTTTTGTTTTGTATGCTATTAAAGCTGTTCAGCTAAGCACGTGTGGTGTGAAACAAACCATGTGTGGATACTTTGGAATTATATCAATGGATTCTCAGAGTTGAAATCTCATGTAAATACTATTTGATATGTTTGATGGTTGGTATTTAGCAATGATACAATTGACATGCTCTCATGCAAGAAGTATCATCCTTGTTCTTGAGGGGAAGTGACATTTAGCCTCATTATAGGAAAGCGTGGGGTAAGTTGAGTCACCCTTGTTTCTAAGGAAACCATACACAAAATGTATAATTTGACCAAATATTTAGGACAGGTCATAATTTCATGGAGTCTGAAGGAAGAAACCACATGGAAAAAGTGGTAAGCATGTTAGGTCCAAAAATGTCTAATTCCTTAGTTTTATTTATTACCTACACTGGTTTAGATGCAAGCATCATGACACCCCTAACAATCTATACATCAGATGGGGTCTATATAAGCTACAATATGAGGTCCTAAACATAGCATGACAGTCAATCCTTGTAGCTGTGTGGGCTAATATAGTCAAAACGTTTTCCTTGGGGAAAGTTGAGCAGATTGAAGTGTTTACTTCCCAGGTTTAATGCAAGGCATTATCACTAAGATATGAGGTAGAATATAAGCCTGTGTTTAAAATATGCTTAAAATTATTAAAAGACAAAAAAGCAATTGTGTTGAATTGCGTTTGGGAAATAAAGAGTTTTTTTTTAAAAGGTAGTGGTAATATTTTATTCAGTACAGAATTAACCCCATATCTATGGTAAGTTGTGCTAAAAGAACAAGCAATGTTTTCAGAACTGTTTTGTTTACATATGCTGATTATTTCCAGGGAAACCTCATCCTGAAATATATCTAGATATATATCTTTGTTAGAAAGAATACTATATTCCCCTTGACAGAGTAATGCTGAATGTAAAAAATGGTTCAACTTACCCCACTCACCCCTACTGCATAATATACTAGTTCTTCATTGGTTAAATCTGAAGAGATGGAGAAATCAAATAACCATAGGGACATTTGGATTTTGCACATGGTGTGGGGCATTCTATAACAGTTTGTGCATGGAAGTGTCTAACTCTAACCTATGGTTGCATGACAAGAGGAGGTGGATATGATTTGACATAGTGTATTTCCTCTTTATGTCCATTTCTTAATGTTTTGCCTCTTTCTCACAGGGATGAACTTTGAGGTGACAGACTGTCCATATTCCACATTTCAATGTGAACCTGGAGGAGACTACTTTGGGTTCCAACAACAGCCATTGGATTTCTTTGAAAACAACAAACCATGGTGATTTTGTTTTTTCTCCTTTAACTAGAGTATCATGCTGAGGAATAACCCCTGAGGTCAGAATAACGACTGCTGGAGATTGAACAGAAGAATGTGTCGAGTGTTGTTTAAAATATATATATATTGGCCTGCATTTTTTTGGTTGTGAATTTTCCTTTTGATTTGCTGCAAGATTTAGTTTTTGTGGTTACATCTTGATTTGCAAATCAACCATTTCACAATAATGCATTTCAGCTCCAAACAAAGCTGAGTGTAAAGACTGTTCTGATGAGGAAAGCCTGAGATGAAGAGATTATTCAGCCACTTACTTTAGAGTGCATCTGAAGATCTGACTGTAGATATCTGTACTGCTGCTCTGCTAACATATATCAGCGTCGTCGCCTAATAGGAAGTGAATGGGCAATGATGTATTGGGTTATTTATGAGTCATTTATTGTAAGAATAGAAGATGTTTCTTAACAATTCTACATTCATGTGGATGTTATGGGTGATCTTGAACAAATTGTGAATAGTGATGAGTGAGAAGTTTACAGGTACAAAGACCCCTAAATTATAACCTCTGTTATTGGTAATGGGGAGAGATTAGCATGTTTTGTTTTGTTGCAGCCTTTGTAACCTTCTCACTCATTATTCATGATTCATTCAGAAGGGTTCAGAAACAGCTTCATTACTCACTTTGAATGAAAATGACATTCTTCATTCAGTTTCTATTGGTCAAAACATAACCAAAACAACCTGCAAATGCATCACAGGTTTGTAGAGTCACAAGCTTGATGTAGTCAAGCGTTAAGAATTATACTCAACTTTTGACTACTATAAGCCCATTTGTCCAAATACTTATGACTTCTTTAAATGGGGGACAAGATACATAGTGCTTTCCTTTCTAAACTAGTAAAACAAATATGAGAACACCCTAAAATAAACAGTGACATTCTATAATGTTGCCTCATATGAAACATTTGATCTCAAATCCAAAATGCTGAAGTACAGAGCCACATTTAAAATGTTAGTTTCACTGTCCAACTACATATGGGAGTGAGTGTGTATACACACATGTGAACACGTGCACACATTCAGGGTTGTGATTTCCCCCATGATTTATTGTGTGCTGCCTCTGGTGTCCATGACAAGACTGCAAGCTTTACTGATTGCCGACACTAAACAAAGCAGAGCCATACATATATTATATATATATATATATGTGTGTGTGTGTGTGTGAAACAAGGTAGCCGGTGCGTTGCCAAAATACATTTTAATGCAAAGCGATTGAATGTCTGTTTAAAAAAATTGAATATTGGATGAGCTATGGCTTTCACAATTTCTGGAATGGCAAAAATGAAAATAAAAATATGCTTATGTTTTTGTGCTATGGAGTGTTTATTGCTACAAGCTGTCTATGCTGTTGAAGACGGCTTCTATACTGCCATTTCCTAGCCATTCTAAAAATATATGGTAGAGCAGGAAGAATTTAGTCTGTGTACCAGACTTTTTAGCTAACGTTCCACTTCTTGCCACATCTTCGGCAAATGACAGGAGTGGCAAAAGGTGGAATATAATAGCTGAACAGAGATGGAAGAATCCACATTGTATATTCAGATTGCATCTCTTACCAATTTAAAATACTCCTAAGCCTTTGGCACAGAATCACAAGACATATTGATCAAGAGTTAACTTTACTATCTCACACAAACTGTGTGCATACAGACTTTTGAGATACATCTATCTACACATCAACATTGAAACTACATAGATGATAAAGAAAAACAACATACCATATCAGACACATCCTAGAATGCTTTATGGCTTGATATGGGCTTTTCTGGAATTACTTGGTTTTATAACAAAATCATTTTCAGTAATGATTGGAATTTACAATAAATTACATATCTCGCTATCTCCATATTTCAAAATAGTCTGGTAAAAATTGTAATTCTACGCCAAGTCTAATAGATATACAGCATCATAGCACAACAGTGGCAAGAGTATTACATAATGGATGAAGTACTATATATCTCCACGAAAATATACATCCATGACTTTGACATTTTGTTGTAATATTAAAATAACATCTTTAAGGGTGAAAGAAATCATGAAAGAAAAAAGGAAAGCATCTCTTTCCAAACCTAAGTGCAGACAACCATCAGTTTGTACACTAAGTGAGTGTACAAAAGTGGCAAAAACATGTATTTCCTGTTAAAAGCTGTGTTTGATTTATCTCACCTGGAGTGCTGTGTGGGTAGAGTTTGCACTTTTGAGACCATTCCAAAGAGTGATCGCCGCCTACCTCGCACGTCGAGTTATCTAAATCGAGTGCACCTGAAGAAGTCGTACACAGTCGTGATGTAGAAAGTTTGTTCGGTAATCATGAAGACTCCACCTGGCCAACAGTTGACTGACAGTGTTGGGGTTTCCCATATAAATAGAATGAATTGAAGGGACTTGGAACCTCTCATTCTAGTTCTGTGGAGCATTCATCCCTGTCTATGCTGCTACAGGTACATGCCATTGATGAGGTAATCAGACTCCTCAGTGGTGAGGGGTCGGGCCTTCTTCAGCTTGTGGCGGACCAACCGCAGGCGACAGCCAATCATGAGCAGCAGCAAAGCCGTGATGATCAGGCCTAGAGCCAATGGCAGTATAGCACCTGCATGGGAGAAGAGAGAGAGAAAGACAAGTCACAGACACTGTCATATACGATCTGTATTTCTGCATGTATAACATAATATTACAGAGTTTTAATAAGTTGATAAGGATGAAGAACAGATCAGAAGAGAATCATGGCGCTCTCCCAGAAGCTTGGCTGGTGCGTAAAACCCGCCAATTCAGACAAACAAAGGGATGTAATGGGTTTGGACTCAAGAAGATGTTGCATAAAGGTTCCTTCGTTATTCAATGTTTTAATTATTTTCACTGCATCAGGGATAGCATACAGACGTTTCGGTTTTACAGCCTTCTTCAGTGTGTAGGTAAAATGTTAATTTGAATTCAAAACAGCCTTTGTAATAAAGATCAACAGATAAGCAGCAGGTGCTGAACAGACCAGACTCAGGCCCTGGGTGTCCTCCCATTACTGAATGTGGTTTGGATATTGGGAGCATGTCACGCTCTGGTAGTGGTTTGATCTCTGGCCACTTCATTGTCACTTTAGGGGCCTCCGCAGGAAATGTACTGGGTAAGACTGAAACAGGTGAGAGATTGTATTAAGGTCATGAATGATCATGTTCAGGAGTAATTATCACAAGATAATTAAATGTACCTGTCTCTGTGTGTTTGGTGGTGGGGGGAGGTGCCAATGTCGTTTGCTTGTTAGCGGGACCTGAATAATTTTGTTTCCATTATTCATTTGCATAATTCTATTCCTATATTCTATACACCTCATACAATATGTAATGATGATGCACATCAGAATCCAGATAATTCTTCAAAAATGTACTCTACTAGCAAAATCCCACCTGTTTTTTTTATACATTCATTGACGCAGTCTGCCACCTGCAGGAAGTTGTTGTGGTTGCCCTTGCAGCCTCTGTAGATGAAGTGCTTGCACTCTTCAGCCACAGGGTCATAGAACCAGCGTGGGAAGATGCCTTTACATGGCCCCACAGCAGGGGGCTCTGCACAGGGCTCTGCTGGGACAGAGAGAGGGAGAGATTTGGTCTGGTGGAACATAGAGAGAGCAAAGAGAGGGAGAGATTTGGTCAGGTGAAACATAGAGAGAGGGAGAGATTTGGTTAGGTAGAACATATAGAGAGGGAGAGATTTGGTCAGGTGAAACATAGAGAGAGCAAAGAGAGGGAGAGATTTGGTCAGGTGAAACATAGAGAGAGGGAGAAATTTGGTTAGGTAGAACATAGAGAGAGGGAGAGATTTTGTCAGGTGAAACAGAGAGAGGGAGAGATTTGGTTAGGTAGAACATAGAGAGAGGGAGAGATTTGTTCAGGTGGAACATAGAGAGAGGGAGGGAGTGATTTGGTCAGGTGGAACATAGAGAGGTGGAGGGAGAGATTTTGGCAGGTGGTCTGTGATAAGGTAAAATGAGAAGTACCTTGCCTCATCTGTCTCAGGCTAGCCTAACCCAGGGATCAGAGGACAGAGGAGTGCTTTGCTCCACCGCTCAGGGGGTACATGGGAATGAAGGACCCCTGTCAGGCTCACTCCTGTCCCAGCCCTTCATGTCTCACAGTGCCCCTGTGGCCTGCATTCTGCTTTGCCCCAAAGTTTCCAGATCAGCTTTGTGTGTTTGGTGGTGGGGGGAGGCTCAATGGCTGCCTGCAGGGGAGAATCTGCCTCTCTCTGCACTTACTGTCACACAAAGAACCTTCCGCTCTCCGCTAGCACAGACAAAACTCTGGCCAACCAGAATGATGTGCAGACATGCCAAATGGATTTAATTCCTTCACAGTTGTAGTTCATGTTAACCATTACAGATTTGTGTTTAAATCTGTTTATATGGTGTTTTGATGTGCATGGAATTGCCTACTGGGTTATAGCTAGCTAGGTAGTAAATACACAATAGCTAGCTAGATAATAGCTACACAATGACAGCACCTTGATGGACAGGGCTCTCCTGTTCACTGTGACTTGGCAGTGGTAGGACTCGGGGCACTGCCTTGCTCCAGTCACCAGACTGTGGAGTCTGTGGGGCTTGTGGTGGAGTTGGTCTGGCCTCCTCCATGGTCTTCCTGGGTCCACCCTGGGCCATGGAGTGGTCCTCAGTCTCCTCTGGCTGGGCCACAGGCTTGTGTGGGCTGGGTAGACTTGCAGGGTGGGTCATTGCCTTCCTGTTCCCATCAACTGTAGAGGACAGGGTAGGGTCATCTTGGGCTCTCAGACACAGTATTAACACACATTCACCTGCTCATCATTAATTTACTGCAGCCCTCCTTGCTCTGATATTCCAGACTGTACAGCATCCATACAAATCCATCCTAGTACACTCAAGTCTCAAACTACACTCCATCTTAGTACGATCCAGTTGAAAACTACAATCCAACCTAGTACACGCAAGTCCACACAGGAAACCTACAGCCCTCTATTTTATTATTATTTGTATTATTATATTACAATATGATCAACGTTTCATTTATGTAGCCCTTTACACTGGTATCCATATATACAGTGCCTTGCGAAAGTATTCGGCCCCCTTGAACTTTGCGACCTTTTGCCACATTTCAGGCTTCAAACATAAAGATATAAAACTGTATTTTTTTGTGAAGAATCAACAACAAGTGGGACACAATCATGAAGTGGAACGACATTTATTGGATATTTCGAAATGTTTTAACAAATCAAAAACTGAAAAATTGGGCGTGCAAAATTATTCAGCCCCTTTACTTTCAGTGCAGCAAACTCACTCCAGAAGTTCAGTGAGGATCTCTGAATTATCCAATGTTGACCTAAATGACTAATGAGGATAAATACAATCCACCTGTGTGTAATCAAGTCTCCGTATAAATGCACCTGCACTGTGATAGTCTCAGAGGTCCGTTAAAAGCGCAGAGAGCATCATGAAGAACAAGGAACACACCAGGCATGTCCGAGATACTGTTGTGAAGAAGTTTAAAGCCGGATTTGGATACAAAAAGATTTCCCAAGCTTTAAACATCCCAAGGAGCACTGTGCAAGCGATAATATTGAAATGGAAGGAGAATCAGACCACTGCAAATCTACCAAGACCTGGCCGTCCCTCTAAACTTTCAGCTCATACAAGGAGAAGACTGATCAGAGATGCAGCCAAGAGGCCCATGATCACTCTGGATGAACTGCAGAGATCTACAGCTGAGGTGGGAGACTCTGTCCATAGGACAACAATCAGTCGTATATTGCACAAATCTGGCCTTATGGAAGAGTGGCAAGAAGAAAGCCATTTCTTAAAGATATCCATAAAAAGTGTAGTTTAAAGTTTGCCACAAGCCACCTGGGAGACACACCAAACATGTGGAAGAAGGTGCTCTGGTCAGATGAAACCAAAATTGAACTTTTTGGCAACAATGCAAAACGTTATGTTTGGCGTAAAAGCAACACAGCTGAACACACCATCCCCACTGTCAAACATGGTGGTGGCAGCATCATGGTTTGGGCCTGCTTTTCTTCAGCAGGGACAGGGAAGATGGTTAAAATTGATGGGAAGATGGATGGCGCCAAATACAGGACCATTCTGGAAGAAAACCTGATGGAGTCTGCAAAAGACCTGAGACTGGGACGGATATTTGTCTTCCAACAAGACAATGATCCAAAACATAAAGCAAAATCTACAATGGAATGGTTCAAAAATAAACATATCCAGGTGTTAGAATGGCCAAGTCAAAGTCCAGACCTGAATCCAATCGAGAATCTGTGGAAAGAACTGAAAACTGCTGTTCACAAATGCTCTCCATCCAACCTCACTGAGCTCGAGCTGTTTTGCAAGGAGGAATGGGAAAAAATGTCAGTCTCTCGATGTGCAAAACTGATAGAGACATACCCCAAGCGACTTACAGCTGTAATCGCAGCAAAAGGTGGCGCTACAAAGTATTAACTTAAGGGGGCTGAATAATTTTGCACGCCCAATTTTTCAGTTTTTGATTTGTTAAAAAAGTTTTAAATATCCAATAAATGTCGTTCCACTTCATGATTGTGTCCCACTTGTTGTTGATTCTTCACAAAAAAATACAGTTTTATATCTTTATGTTTGAAGCCTGAAATGTGGCAAAAGGTCGCAAAGTTCAAGGGGGCCGAATACTTTCGCAAGGCACTGTACAGGTTGAAAATGGCAGATTTAGGCACTAATAAGAGCTTAAATTGGAATGCAGTGGCTGTACGGGAACATGGGTTTTGACTGACAGCTGCTGTGTGGGTTTTGAGTGACAGATGTTCTGAACTTGAACACCTCTCGCGACAAGTTATCCACATCCCTCTCGGTAGTAGGGCAACTTTGTTTTGGTCTGAGGGAAATGCTGTAAATTAAGATGACTCCATGTATTTTGAAAGATGAGATGTTGAGGATTATAATAAATACTGCTTTGATGTCATACAAGCAAGCCAGACCACCCTTGATTCCAAATATGCTCTTCACATCTCCAAATCATAAAAGTCATGTCATATACAGTGTCAACGTTTATGATCACTATGTTTGATGTACAGTTACAATATGACATGTCGTCATACTGGGTTGTTCTGAACAGAATGAGCCTGTTTGTTTATTGTGAAGAAAATTTGCCGCAGAACATGCACCTGAATGCACGCACCTGAATGCACGCACCTGAATGCACGCACCTGAATGCATGCATGACTTCGTTCTATGTGCACCAAAATGATGACCTGTTTCTCTGAATTGCCCTGTGAAAGCCTAACACTGTAAGATTGTATTGTATAACTTAGCTAGTCATGTTGGCAACAAAACAAGCTTTCAAATGATGCCCACCTGATCCAGATTGCAATTTATAATGGAAAGTTTTGGGGAATTGCGTAAACAATCATGTGATGGTGGAGGATGCAGGGTTGTGTTCCAAACGAAGCAACTACAAGTGTGCTTGCTCTCGTTCCTCAACGGCACAGCTAGGAGAGCTCAAAAAATAAAATTAGAGTTGAAAACTCTTCTTTGAGTCATAAAATGCATTGAAATGACTTAGGAACTGTGCACACTGTGGAGAGGCCACATAGAGACACCAGTTTGTCCTCTCACTCAAACCCTTGTCATTTTTTGGTCTTATGTTGCACCTATCCCACATTTTCCAGGAACTGTCTTATCATCTTACTGAATGTACCCAGAAGATTTCATTATCAACAAATGTGGGAAAAAAGTACAGTAAATGTAAAATGCACACTTGCGTCATGTGAACTGTTGTGTCCTCTCCTTTGGTCTAATAATTTCCCCATTATCTCCAAACTATTCCCTTTCTATTGCTACCATGGTTATGCATATGCTTTTCCTATTTATTCTTTAAGAAACATTTCAATTTAGCCCTATCCATGTAGGCCAATTCCCAGGGTTAACCTTTATTTTTACAGTGAAGTCAACCATTTCCAGGAGCTCCTGCCTCCCTGTGGCTATCCATGTGAGGAAGACAGACTGAGTGACTCACAGCTCTGGCAGAAATCCTCGTCAGAGCGTTCTGGACAATTCTGCTTCCCGTCATGGTATGACAGTCCCCAGGTATACTTGAAAGCCTTCCTATGGATGCTTTGTTAAAGTGCTGTTCTGTGTATTCAATAGTTCACCCATCTTATGTTTGTTGGAATTCGGGATAAGACAGAAAAAAATGGATAATAATAGTATATTGTTCCCATTACGTTACTGTAACATCTGTCTTTGAGGATATTCATGGTTTATAGGTTTAGACACATCTTATATAGGCCTTGTGACAGTGATCTACAGCTCCAGACAAGTTTTAAAGCTCATTTCCTGCAATTCTACACATTTTGTCATGTCTTGTGTGTGTTCATGTGATATTTCGTTGACTCAAACATTACAACAAAATGGGCTAAAACACCTAGCTGAAAAACGTTAGCTGACATGGGCTAGTTGATATGGACATTTCTAACAAGTTTAAATAGGTCTCTATTTCAAAATTGCACCTTGTGCTGTCTACTATTACAACTTTCAAGAGTAAGTTGAACGCCAGACTGAGTTTCTTATCTCATCCATATGTGCATATCTCATCCATGGCCCCTCAATGCAGTGAATAGATTACAATTATTCCCTGCCTGCTCATATGGATATGGCCATATCAGGCAGCCAGACATTTGACTAGGGGAGCACTGCTCAATTCGTTTGAGCACTAAATAGCAGACTCGCTTTCATTATCCAATGGATTCAATCCATGGAGGCAAGGATTTAATTGCAGTGCAAAGTTCATTGTCTGTAATGCATTCGTACTCATTACAGGCAACAGGATCACAGAAAAGCACAAATACATTTTACCACAACAACAAAACATTGCTATTGATGTTAGCCAGAAATGAAGCGAGATCCACTAATTAATGATAGATGAACATGAGGCACATCTGGCTGGTAATATCTTTCAGTGAGAGAGGCGATTGAAGTGTTTGTCACCTTCAGCTTGGTGTTCTGGAGCCAGCACTGTCACAGTGACATTGTCTGAGCTCTTCTGTCCCGCGGTGTCTGTGACAGTCATCTGGAAGGTAAAGGAACCCTCCTGTAGATCACTGATTTTCAGTAACCCTGGCTGGGTCACCTACAGAGGTAAAGGGATCAAATGTTAGACAGAAAGCAAAGACACAGTCTACTGGAAACATTGGGCTGGTTTCATGGACGCCATGTCATAACGACACAAAGCATTTATCAGAGCCAAGTTTGTTAAGAGAGTCATGTTTATGACGAGTTTTCCACAATAACTAAAAACTCACATCACTTCTTAGCCCACAATAGGGCTCTTGTCCCTGGGTCAGGTTGGGATATAATAACCTCTTATCTGCATATATGCAGCAATGTATCATGGATCTCTGGTTGCACCATGCAAACATCCATGTTGACTAACTACACATGACTAACTAAACACATCAGGTTAGTTGCTAACTGTGTGTGTTCTAAATTAGAGCTGTTTTATAGCCTAGCCTACACCTCAGTATTCTATTGCAAACACAGCATCCATACTCTATACCTCAAGTGTATGGCTCACTTTATAACAAAGAGACAGCCGTGATTCTCAGACCTACCATGTCAGAGCTACCTACAGTGCAACATTATGACGTTCGAGATTACAACTCTGAGGAGAACGTTTTTCTTCTAAACTCTGTTTTCCCATCTTTTAAGATGAAGATGAAGATCACTTTATTGGTCAATTGTACACAAGGTCCAACCGAAACGTGACTTCTGCTTCATCCCAAGCCCTCAGAAGTACACGTCTTCTTTGGTATCATGGCTTTGGCACATTTGTTTGTGCATGTCGCCATCTACTGAGCGGGAGTGTATGGTCGACCTCGTTACATTTTGTGATACAAAAATGAAAAGGGGAAAAATTGCACCAACAAACCCCTTACTCGCTTTTAAATTAAAAAAAATACCCATTCCACTACTTTCGTTCAACACACCTTGTAACTTCTGCAGTAATACTTGTACACCCAAGTCTTTGCAGCTGCCACCACATCATCTATTCTCTGTGATTCTGCAGTACAGTTGATAACCATGGCAATGAATGCTAAGAAGCCATACCACTCTGTATCGGCTTAGGCCTACTACTCACCCTTTACCCATCATCCTCTACTCTCTTCACTGCCTCAGTATGCGACACCTTCTGTTCTACTCTGACACTGGCAACCTCAACTTGTCTCTCTCACACCAGGCATTTCTGATCCCCAGCAACATTGGCACACACTGTTTTTTCCACCAATACTACATATTCCTTTGTCCCATGCCCTCCCATTGCATACTGCTCACATCTCGGAATCTCCCTCCTACACACCACTGCAACATGACCATAAGCTTGGCGTCTGAAATACATTAGTGGGTTCGGCATAAATGCTATCAATGGATAACTGACATATACTAACATGGCTTTCTCAGGTAAAGGCTCTGCTTCAAAACCCAAAAGGACAGACAGTGTCTTCTCAGTTCCACCACGCTCGCCACCGGGTCTGCGTCGCACCAAACAGCGGGCATCACACACAGGGAATATTCCATTTCAGTAACTCCACCTCAACACTTAACACCACCCCAGTAACCACTCTGTTCAAAGGCGCCCTGCTCTGGAGAGCAAAGCAAGTCACAGGTCTTGTCACGAGGCGTGTGACACGAAGCGCCCGCTCCCTCTAGGTGGAAGAAAGACTTTAAATCATCACAAGTCTACTTCAAGCTACCTTCACCGATTTAACAGTAGCCAATTTGTTTTCTACCCAGCCTGAGACTACATATGGGTCAGCCAAAAGGCAGGGATCAACTTCCCCACAAAATCTCGCTCCTACTGGGCCAGAATCATCCTTTGCATGACCATCTGAGTCCCAGACTCAGAGTTCTTCACACCTGCCATCGCAGATATTCATCCTCATTTCGTCAGGTTCAATTATGGAGCCATCAGAGACAGCAGAGTACGGTTTGTTGTACTTGGCACCATTCTTCCTCAACACACATCTTCCCTCCACTCAGCTCTTCTCCTTCTTCCTCGCTGTCCATAACCACGTCTATCTGTTCACCACGCTCATGCCGCGCCTTCATCCACTGTATTGTTTGCAGAACATGCACTGATGGCATTTCTACAAAACCTAACTTCTGTTTGTTAGCCCAATTTACTAGTCTGGCATCTCCATTCTCACAAAACGTGCCACAATCGTCAGACAGGTCTCCTCCTCGTCATCCATCTTCAGACAGGACACACATGCATACCGGTTGGAGAGGAGGTTACCAGCAACTGGTCGCCCGTGGAGCTGTTGTTGTTGGGGGTTAAGTGCCTTGCTCAAGGGCACACCGGCAGGCGATGGCATCTAGGATTTGAAACCAACAACCCTCCAATTGCCAGCTCACTTGCCGGCAATTTTTTGGGCAGACCCGGGCCACGCTCCGGCTGCTGGATAGCCTCTAAATTGCTAGGCTACCTGCCTCACATTTTTAACCAATGACACCTGCTTCATTGTTTTCAGTGCACTCTTCAGTGTTAGTGTTTACCTTCATGTTGATGGCCGGTTCACCCTTCACCAGCGCCCATTCGTAGTGGGTGACCCCATAGTCGTCCACACTGTCCCGGCCGTCCAGTACCGCACAGTCAGTGGGCAGCTGGATAACTACATCCTGGCCAGCATTACTGCGGGGCGGCTCGTCCATGTCTGGAAACAGCCCAGTCAGAACTAACCTTGTCAAACACACCTGGACTCACTCAGATTAAATCTCATGTTAGAAGCAGGGGGCAATAGCAAATTATTAATTGCTAGTGGTTGTGAGAACAGAATTACCAGCAACCAGTTATGTATTATGAATGATTTGTCATAAGCAATACACATGCATTTATATTGTATCTTATTGAAAACCTGTGATTTATATTCAATATAATTAACAGCAGACAGAACCTCACCCGGCATTTGAGTGCCATCGTCAACTCTAGGGTTTTCCTCGGGTCTCCTAATCAGATTGACCAATTTGTTCACATCTCCATTGCCACTGGAGGAGATGAGGTGTCCTGTTGTATTGTGAGCCCGACTGTAGGTGCTAAACCCTGCCTGTGCTGCGAATGAACAAACGTTTTTATTTCTATAGGTGCAGCTGAACAAATAGCAGCTGAGGCTGTCGTCCGATTGTCTCATGTCCTCCTGGACCACCGCCACAGTGCAGTGAGGGTCTGCACAGCAGGCATGGAGACAGTCTTTCCAACTGTACACCCGGTCAGGAGCCGAGAGGAAGGTGGCTCCCTGCTCAATGGAGGCAGTCGCTCGGATGATGTGCTCCTCTACGGCGTTGAAATCAGCCAGACAGACGTCCACTCCCTCTTCCTCCTCCCTGGTATACGTCTGGTCCTGTTGGAGCTGCTTGCGGAATTCCTCTAAGAGCTCCTCCACCCCCGATATTTTAGATTTCAAGTCTGTTTGAGAGAACCGGGTTTGAATGCTAGTCACTATACAGAACAGCAGCACACACGTAATGAGTCGATGATGCTTAGCCAAAGCCATTATGTTTACGCAGTTAAATGGCATCCCTCTCAGCTATTTTCACGACGGATGAGAGGCCCGTATTTCAACACAAAAAAACATATAACGCAAAAGAAAAAGCATCATATTGTTTCATATCCAATCATCTCGAATCACAGGTGAGCACCTTTGCTTCTTTAAAAAACATGCGGTGCTAAAGGCCTTTTGTCCGTATCATGATAACACTGCGCAGGGAGCGCACAACATCTGTAACGCAGGACATCCACACCGATTGGAGGCCAAAAGAAATAATTGACGTCACAGTGTTCAGTCTCTGCACACCTGTCAGTTTTGCTTTTATGCAACTTCCTATGACAGATATATGTCGTCTGCAAGAGTAATAAAAATGATATTTACTCACTATTATTTGGCTATTAGACCTGTGAATATTTTGAAATCATAGCACATTATTTGTATTCAGTTCATTATTTCAACTGACACTTTATTTCACATTTACATTAAGACCCATTTTTGTGTTATTGCACAAATAAAGTAATACATCTATCATGAATATGAAACAAAACGGAAACCTTTGAACAAAACGTTTATTTCTGACAGAAATATTTTAAATAAAAAAGGAACAGGTTGGTGGTATAACAATATGAAAATCGGTTTTCAGTTATGATTTTCATTCAAACATATACATTTGATTTAAAGCATTTGCATTTTTAAAGATAAGATATAGGCTACAAATGAAAGCAGGCTAAATAAAACTCCATACATTTTACAGAGTAAAATATTAATTGGGTCCTCCGACAGATTTTATTGATACTGGCAATGGAACAAAATTACCAAATGTGGCTGCAAGCAGCAATGGATAGATAGGGTTCACGGGATGACCAAAAGGACACGATCGGTTGGGTAACAAAGCAAGCACTCTGTCATGTAGGAACCATCTATCCTTTATGTGCAACCATGAGTCTAAATACAACATCTGGAGTTAATCTGACATATGGTTCATAAGGGGAAGATGATTTTGAGCATTAGCATTACATATGCAAAGAATGAGTTGTTAATAGTTTCCTTGTTTATTGAAATATCAATACCAAATTCAGTGTGGTTCATGTTAGGGATGTCCATGATAGTGATGACAAGTTTCACGTTGATAGGCCACTGTGGAGTGGATCTACAGTTGTTTAAATGGACACGTAATTCCGATTTCCTGATTTATCAATAACTCAGCCATCTTTTTACCAATCCCTTAGCATTGATGATTCACATTCAGTCAGTTTTGGTTTTATACATCTCCCTATGATAGAGAGATATCTGCAGGATTAAGAAGAACTGAATATCTATTTAATATTATTAGACTACTAGACCTGTTAACAGTTTAAAACCAGGACACATTATTTGTGTTCAGTTGTAGAAATGTAAGGGCCATAATAGTCCCTAAGCATTATTTCAGTTTACCCTTTATTTCACAGTTAAGTTTTCAAGACACATTTTTGTTTACACAATAATATGTTTTTTCACAAATAATGTCATCAATCTATCATGAATATGAAACAAAACGGACACATTTCAACAAAAATGCGGTCCTATGGTTCATGTGAATAAGTTTCAAGGTTGGAAAAAAATCTATCCTGACGCACCTTATGGGTCCTTGAGGCAAATTTGTTCAGCACGAGGAAAGACAGCTAATTACAAAGTTTAGAGTCTCTAGGTCAAACGGGGCGGCGGATATGAGGGTTTAAGTGAGAAGGCTTATAACAGCACCAGCTTTGCTGTGAACCTCCAAACACAAATTCGCGTTACATATTTGATAGGACATCTAGCCATTTGTAAATTGTGTCACTGAAAATAGTAATTTACTGTCAATAAAATGTGCTATATATTTGCATAATTTACCCCAAAAAATAACAAAATATACCTAACATTGTAAATTACGTAAAAAAAATGACTTGAACAAAAGTCAAGCGCTATGATGTTTAAAAGACTTCAACACCAGTTAAACAAGTACAAAAGGGCAGGCATGCAGTGATGACAATGAGAGCAGGGCATATCCATAAAACACATTTAAATCAAATAGTGATAAGAAGCCACTAGCAATAACAATGCTGTTTATCAAGATAATGTACAGCAGCTCAAACACATCAGTTTACGTTGTATTTTGTCTCTCAGGCTTGTTTTAGAAGATGGTCAATCTCATGACAGTAAACACATGATAGTAAGGAGAACATTCTACAACCAAATAACATTTAAAGGTTAAATTCTCAGATATGTTTCATGATTTGCCCTGTAAATCTTGGCACAGGTGTCATAACTGTTGAACATTATAAAACCGGTGGCACTTAACTCCATTTGAAAATAGGAATTTCCAAAAAACAACTCATGTGTCAATACTCAATAAATGATAAACTACACTGGAACTGTCCCCCATCAGGACTGAGTCTTGGTCTGATAAATACTGAGATTAAAGTGCAGTGGTGAGTGTTGAGGAGAATACTGAGTTGTTGTTGTTGTGCTTGTGGTGAAGATCCTGTACTGTGGAGGTAGCTAACTCCACACGAGGACTCCTCACACTGGTTTCTGTCTGTAGTCTGTAATGGCCTTCCATAATTTACACAGCATCCCACCTCTGAGGAGGAAAACAAGAGAAAGATGAAGACGGACTTGAGATATTACAGTGTTTCAATCAGGTATTTGAGATGGCTGGATATTTGACAGTGTAGGAGAGAATACTGGAGAATACTGTATGTTGTATACCTTAATCCCAAACTCTTCAGGTCGTCTCTCATCACATACTGGAGAAGGTCATCTAAAGTGTAATCCTCGGTCAAAATCTACAAAATGGAAGATGGATCATGGGTAAAATCATTGGTACCTTAAAGAGATTAAGCTCGGCCAACAGATGGTGCTCAACTGTGTATCTGTTTTACACATACAGTAAAGGTTTTACACATACAGTATGCATAAAGAGTACTAACAATCAATGAATAGCCTCCAGGTACACCCAGGCCATTAGTTTTAACAGCTTTACAACAATGCACACTGTTTACTTTAGTATAAGATTACATGGACGTGAGTTTGTTCACATAATGTACCCATTTAAAACAGACGTGGCTGGGGGCGGGGCTTCCTCAGGACCTACCCTGTCCATGGAGTCATCGTCAGCCCCATGGAGTCTCAGCCACTTGATCAGCTCTGGGTCACCATGGCTCACAGTGGACCGGCTCTTCTGGCTCACAGATGATGTAGGCATATCTGTCACACACATAAGTACAACTATAACTAATCATAGTAGACATATCAAATCATATATTGTCTGTTTCCTGATGTTTGTGTTGTACAAATAATTCCATTAGGCATTTAAAAAGCAGTCTTTTTTAATGCTCTTGTGCTCTCAGATAAAGGTGTGTACTAGTGTATGTTGGGATGTGCTCACCGATGGGTTCTGAGCGGATCCTCAGTAGTTTGATCTCCTGTTCCCTCTCATCCAGGACATGCTGAAGAACAGCCTGGTACTCTCTCTCCCTCGCCAGCAACTGCTCCATCAGCCTGGGGCGACACAGCAGGGAGAGAGGAGGGGAGGGGGAGACAGGGTCATTCAATGAGGAAACACAGTACTACTAAACACGGCTACTGCAGGCGCCATGATGAAAATAAACATTTTTGTGTTTAGGCCCCTGTGTTAGGGCCCTTCTACATAACATAATTTACATTGGTGAGGAAATAATGTGAAGCTACAGGCAATATCTACTACTGATTGGTCACAGATGTGGAGTTAGTAGCAAAGATTGCTCATGACTTGTTGGAATAAATCTCTGGTTTTGTGTCTGACAGTCATTATCATTGTTATGACAGCACGATGACCCACCTGTTGGTTTCCAGCTTCATCCTGCCTAGTTCCATGGTGACGGAGCACTGGGCATTATGGGATCTGTTTGAAACGGTGGAACTGAGCGTGCTCACGCCGGAGGTGACAACCGTGTTGTCATGGGCAGTGTTGGGAGGGGCTCTGCACTGATGGGCGGAGTTATCCTCAGGCTCCACGTCATCGTCAACGTTATCCTGGTCGGCCGGGTCATCCTCCGAGGCCAGGCTGAAGTGGGGCCTTAGCTCTGGGCAAGGACACGTGATATATCTTTACACCTTTACAGCAATACTAGCAATATCATGAAAACTAGTTCATATCCAACAGCTAAACTGCACCTTGAAAGAGGTAACATGAAAGATTAAGACAGCAACATCACAAGCCTCAATAAAGATCCCTCTATGATTAAAATAATCTTTAAATGCAATTGTTATAATGACATCTGACTGGTAGACACATATTCTTGTTAAATGCCCCATTTACATAGTATCTAGTGCATTTCTGTATCCAAGGTTACACATATATGTTATGATTAGATTGGGGCACTGTTCAAAGTCATACTCTTATGTTTAGCTGGCAACCAGTGTGTGTCCTGGTTAAAATGTAATTTAAAACTCTGCGGCTGGAGGCACAGCTATTACCTGGCACCAGGATGGTGATGGCAGTCTGCACCGCTTTACGGATGATATTGTCCAGGGCGAACATCCAGTGGGGCTTGATGTTGTGGTTTCGTAGTACTTTGTTTACCTGGCGACGCATTGGTCAATCAATCACAAAGAAAGAAAGAAAGAAAGAAAGACAGACAGACAATCCATCCATTAATAAACAGCTACACATTTACTACGGATATGTATGCATCCACATCTACCAGTATCCACACATTCGTGGAAAGGAAAACAGGCTTAACTCCAGCGGGTGTCTGTTTACGTTGCGTGTGGTGGTTGCAGATATCTGAGATATCCCCCTATATAATGAGTCTATGGAAACAGCATTTCCCAGAAAAAAAAAGAGCGACAGACATTTATAAAAAGCCATGCATTCTGGAAAATCCAAGTGTGAAAAACAAGTTTGTATCGTGAATTGATAGTAATCTTTCGCAGACAATGTACCCTATAGACCAGAGCTGGTTTCATATGTATCCACTAGGGGGAATCAGAGCTCAGTATTGACTGAGGCAGCTTCAACCTCTGCCTCCCACAGGCAGCTACAGGCTAGTGTCATTTCATTTGCATAATTGTATTTGAGAGGCAGAGGACAGAATCAGCCTCTTTAAATTATGTGCTTTAAGCTGACACATTTCCCTTCTATTACCCTTTCTTAAAGGTCAAAAGTGTTTCACAGTCTATTGTCTGAACTGTTTGTTTAAACAACAGCATGGTGACATAATTCAGCTGTGAACAGTTTACGAAACCTCCTTGAATCATACTTCAATGTCTCCAGAGCCTTTGGTCTATACAAGGACAATTTCAATTCCAACCCATTCACAGTGGACAAATAGACAATGGGATATTTTAATTATCATAGGCCATGTAATGCTTATAGAGATACCTACTAATAGGTGAAGAAAGGGCACTTACTGCATCCTGGAACCCAAATAGCACCACTTGTAGTTGGCTAATGGCCGTGCTGTCAAAGTCTAGCTCTAGTTTGAGCTGGGAGAGGGTGTTGGCTATGATCTTCCTGTCCGCCATGCGCACAAAATCCCCCAGACTGACCACCAGAGTGGAGATATGCTGATGTCTCAACTTAGTGTCCGATGTCTCAGAACCCTGCACAGACAGGGGAGAGACGGATGGAGAGAGGGGTGATGAGAGGAGGGTGACGAAAGGAGTACATATGATAAGGGTTTTGTTTTACCCTGAGAAAGCCCCTCATCTAGCCTGGTCCCAGATCTGTTTGTGCTGTCTTGCCAACTACTATGGTCATTGTCATGCCGTGTGACATACCAGGGAAAAAAACAGAACTGGGCCCAGGTTACCCCTCACCCTGTCCACTACTAGACTAGATGCTTACTGACCTGTTTGAGAGCCTCCACAAGGTTGGACACCACCTTGTCTCTGTCCTCAGTGAGGATGCAGTGCAGAGTGGCCCTCCTCTCGCTGTCCTTCCTAAGCATGAAGAAGCCAGAGTCCTTCTCATCAGGAGATGGAGGAGCACTGTGGTCCTCAAAGTTCTCCACTGGGATACTGGTGGCGAACACAGGTTAGATTAAAGAGACCTCAGGTTTAAAAAAAATATATATTTATACAGGAGAACAACAAAGTTCCAAATATTACATGACATTCTTTGGCATCGTGGTATAAATGGGATAAATTATTCTGTACATTATCTGGAACTAATGTACTCCGTAGATGTACAAGATACCTACATTGTCCATTATTTCCAGATAATGTACAGAGTCAGCGTTCATCTCTTTCCTCCAGATTTAGTTTTTTTGGCATTGCTTTTTGTCAGATGAATTGAGATGGCAGAGGTGCAGTGTTAGTGTGTTTTTCTGATCTCAAACACAAAATTCTGGAGTGAAAATGCTAGCTTCACAAATACATATGGTGCTGACTGTATGTTGTGTTACCTGAGGAACAGGGAGCGGGTAGCTTTGACGTCCCGATCACTGTAACACTTGGTGCTGGGCTTGAAGCTGAAGGGGTTGGTGTTGAGGTCGTTCTCAGGGGAAACAGAGCCGTACTCGCTGCTGCTGCTGGTGTCTTCCACCACCACAGGCACTGGCAGAGAGATGCTGCGCAGGTACTCTTGAGGGCACAGAGACAGGTATAGGCAGGCGGGCACAGTTACACCACTGTTACACAAAGAAAACCAGAGCCTTTTGGTTCTTTTACATTACAGTACTACTTTTGTGAATGAATCATCTCAGAGTAGGGTAGTCAACATGACAATTGGTTTAGCCTAATGTCGTTAGGCGCAGACTCAGCGTGCTCTAAAGAGGAAGCAGCTCAGAAAGGCGCTCAAATTAACTCACCTGAACCTCCTGGTGTCAGAGCTGAGGAGAAAAACAGAGATTTTTTTATTCCATGACATGAATTGTGCAGAAACAACAAAAAAGTATCTAAAACATAAAGTATCTAATAGCAATTGTCTTTCTACTCAGATATGTCTATATTCTACGAACTACTTCATTGATTAACCGGTGACGCATTGTCCTAGCTACCTGTAAAGCCACTCTTGCCCCTCTTCTTGCGGCTGGTGACGGTGAGGAACTCATCAGTGAGCAGGTGCAGAGCGGTGGCCCTCTGGTCGGGGTCAGGTTCAAAGCAGCGTAGGATAAAGGCCTTGGCCTCCATTGACATGGAATCTGGGATCTCAGGATGGATCTTGAACATGCCAACCTGTAGCCAAAATAAAACAGCACAATAATGCTAGATCCAAAGGCCTAACCTGCAGCGGCAGCCAAGATGAAACCCAGCCATGTTAGAGCGAAGGGTCTAACCTGCAGCGGCAGCCAAGATGAAACCCAGCCATGTTAGAGCGAAGGGTCTAACCTGCAGCGGCAGCCAAGATGAAACCCAGCCATGTTAGACCTAAGGGCCTAACCTGCAGCTGCAGCCAAGATGAAACCCAGCCATGTTAGAGCTAAGGGCCTAACCTGCAGCTGCAGCCAAGATGAAACCCAGCCATGTTAGAGCTAAGGGCCTAACCTGCAGCTGCAGCCAAGATGAAACCCAGCCATGTTAGACCTAAGGGCCTAACCTGCAGCTGCAGCCAAGATGAAACCCAGCCATGTTAGACCTAAGGGCCTAACCTGCAGCTGCAGCCAAGATGAAACCCAGCCATGTTAGAGCTAAGGGCCTAACCTGCAGCTGCAGCCAAGATGAAACCCAGCCATGTTAGAGCTAAGGGTCTAACCTGCAGTCAAGTCAAAACAACAAGTCAAGTGACCTAGCCAAATCACCTACCAAGTCATGCTAAAGCTAAGAGCATACAGGACAATATGCTCCATATGCTAAGAGCATACAGGACAATATGAAGGGGACCTCAGATGGCAGTCAGTCAGAGGAGAGTTGGCTTGATTGAGGTGACATTAGTTAGTGGGTAAACTGATCTCTTGTAACCCATAGCTCTGTGGCACAGTAACACTATGCAGGTGAGCTCATGCCATCATAGTACAGGAGGTCAAGTTGACAGTGAAGGACAAAATGCAGCAACTCCAGGCAAGAAGCTCGTCTGATGATAGGCACTACAAACAAATTCCAAACATTGCTTCCGGAATGTAGGCTTGAGATTAGGAATGTAATGCCCCTCCCAGTCGAGACCTTCCAAAGTGGTGCAGGAAATTTTATGTGAGGATTGTTGCCAAATGCGTTCTCATCTGCACAACAAGCCATTGCATAGTAAAACCATTGACCAATGATGAATCTGCACTTTAAGTCACACAGGATGAGACAGACAGAATAACTGCTGAAAGTCTTCTAAAAGATGGCTACATGTGTTGCATTAGCGATCTATACAACCTGCTACAAAACAGTGGTTTAAAAGCACTGCAAAATCCACAGCAATTTACTACTGTAATTCATGGACATGTCTGTCATTCTGTCCTGCATCTCCATCACACTCCGCAGACCACCCAGTTGAATCACTAGCTCTAGTGTTTAATGGACTACATATGTCCGGTCTATGTAATATTGCTGATGAGGGAAACACTTGAAATTTCCACTTCAGATTTATACAAGTGGAAAAAGCTTGAGGAGGGCTCATCAGTGGAACAGAGACTTAAAACAACACAAAGGATAGACTGTATTACACAGTCTATCTCCAGGTACTAGGTCTAATCTCACAGTTGGATAAGTATGTAATCCAATCACACTTATTTTTTTTTAGCTAATAACCACAAAAAGTTTAGCTTTTTTCCATTACAAACACAGTGCTGACAGCATGCTATGTTTGGGATAGTACTGTCCTGGTGATTCAACCATGGAGGAATGTGCCTGGAGGCGTGTAAGGACAGCCATCTGTCATGATCACTGCTGTGTATATTCCCCCCTAAACCGACATTGCGACGGCTCTCAATGAACTACACTGGACTTTGTGCAAACTGGAAACCGCATATCCTGAGGCCGCATTTATTGTAGCTGGGGACTTGAATAAAGGAAATCTGAGGAAAACGCTACTGAGATTTGATCAACACTTCTGTGCTACTTGCGCATCAAACACTCTGGATCATTGCTACACTCCCTTCCGGGATGGCTAAAAGGCCCTCCCCTCCCTTAAACAGGAAGGACTGTGGTAAGGACTGTTCAATGTTGGTCTGACCAATCGGAATCTATGCTTCAAGATTGTTTTGATCCCACGGAATGGGAAATGTTCCGGGTCCCCTCCGATAATAGTATTGACGTATACACTGACTAGGTGACTGAGTTCATCAGGAAGTGCATAAAGGATGTTGTTACCACTGTGACGATTAGAAATTATCCAAACCAAAAACCGTAGATAAGATGGCAGCATGAAATTGGTGACCGGGAACATGGACGAGTACAAACAGACCAGCTCTGACCTCCATATAAGGCAATCAATGAGGCAAAATGACATTACTACTGTTATTACTATTATTACTACTGGAGTCACAATTCAATGGCTCAGACACAAGATGTATGTGGCAGGGATTCCAGACAATCAAGGATTATAAAGGGAAAGCCAGCCAAGTCACGAACACCTTCTTCGCCTGCTTCGAGGAAAACACTGAGCTGGAGACATGGGCCACTGCCGTTCACAAGGACTGTGAGCTCTCGTTCTCTGTGGCCGATGTGAGTAAGACATTTAAGTGTGTTAACCCTCGCAAGGCTGCCGGCCCAGATGGCATTCCAAGCCGTGTCCTCAGAGCTGGTGCAGACCAGCTGGCTGGAATGTCTAAGGAGATATTCAATATTATAATAAGATATTCAATCTCTCCCTATCCCAGTCTGTTGTCCCCACTTGCTTCAAGATGTCCACCATTGTTCCTGTACCCAAGAAAGTGAAGGTAACTGAACTAAATGACTATCGCCCCTGTAGCACTCACTTCTGTCATCATGAAGTGTTTTGAGAGGGTAGTTAAAAACCTGTTGAGGATATGGCAGACATACGCCCCCTTTGGAGAGATTGGGTACCCCTAGTAAACTGGAAAAAAAATCTTTCAAAAATTGTTAATATATGCAAATAAAAATTATTATTGGATAGAAAACACTCTAAAGATTCTAAAACCGTTGGAATTATGTCTGTAAGTATAGCAGAACTCACAGGGCAGGCATTCTTCCAAACTAGTTTTTGTGGCCATGAAAGTTGGAGCAACTTTGACGTCATGGCCCCCACCCTTCCCAACCAGCTATGATTCTGCGGACACTTTCTATCTCTTCCGCTAGATGTCCTCTTTCATTAGAGCTTCAAATCGTTCAAATCGCGCGAGAATTGACCCTATGGGAGTGAAATTAGTGCGTGCCACGAGAGAATAGGCTGTGCGTATGGGCGCGAATTGGTCACAGCCATTCCTTTGTTTCCAGCACTGAAGAGAAGGGCAGACGATGGCCGATTGAATTGAAGTTTGTTTTGCACGTCTAAAACATCATAAAGCTTGCTTCTGCACTTAGTTTGACCTGTTTAGTCGACATATAATGTGTAATTTTGAAGTTTTGATGCGCAACTTATCCGGACCAGAGGACGTTTTGGGTGCATTTCAGCTGATGTTATTAGCAGTAGCTAATACAAAGACGCAAGACTTGAAACCAAACGATGTATTGGGTAAGTATGAAGCCTTCCAGAACATTCTGAACGAAGACCATCGAAGGTAAGGGAATATTTATGCTTAAATCTGTGTTTCTGTTGACTCCAACATTACGTGGAAATGTAGCTTGGAACTGAGCGCTGTCTCACAATATGGAATAGTGTGCGATTTCTGTAACGTTAAAAATAAATCTAACACAGCGGTTGCATAAAGAAGCAGTGTATCTTTCTAACTATATGTAGAACATGTATATTTAGTCAAAGTTTATGATGTCTATTTACGTTATCTTGCCGCGCTACATAGATTTCCTGCGGGCATTTTTGAGTAATTTCTGAAGGTGAACTCACTGTAAATGGACATTTATGGATATAAATGGCATATTATTGAAAAAAAAAAATATGTACTGTGTAATATGTCATATTACTGTCATCTGATGAAGATTTTCAAAAGGTTAGTGAGCGATTTATTTTTTAATCCTGCGTTTGTTGATTGCATGTTTTGGCTATTGAAATGAGCTGTGTCTGGTGGTGGTTTTACATATATATGTGCTATGTTTTCGCCGTAAAACATTTTAGAAATCTGACTTGCTGGCTAAATGAACAAGATGTTTATCTTTCATTTGAGCTATTGGACTTGTTAATGTGTGGAGGTTAAATATTTTTAAGAATATTTTTGCGTTCCATGCGCCACCGTTTCAGCTGCACGTGGGAGGGTTGATTCCCAATTGGGAACCAGTATCGTAGACAGGTTAAGGATCATGTCACCTCCAATTTATCCAACACCTTAAGCCCACTACACTTTGCATACCGCACCAACAGATCCAAGGACGACGCAATCCCCATCACACTGCCCTATCCCACCTGGACAAGAGGAATACCTAGGTAAGAATGCTGTTAATCGACTACAGCTTAGCCTTCAACACCATAGTCCTGTCCAAGCTAATCATTAAGCTTGGGGCCCTGGGTCTAAACCACGCCCTGTGCAACTGGATCCTGGACTTCCTGACGGGCCAACCACAGGTGGTGAAGGTAGGCAACAACACCTTCGCCATTCTGATCCTCAACATGGGGGTGCATGCTCAGCCCCCTTGTGTACTCCCTATTCACCCAGAACTGCGTGCATTCTCAAACTCAATCATCAAGATGGCTGACGACACAACAGTGGTAGGCCTGATTACCAACAACAACAAGACAGCCTACAGGGAGGAGGTGAGAGCCCTTGCAGAGTGGTGCCAGGAAAATAACCTCTCCCTCAACATCAACAAAATGAAGGAGCTGATCGTGGACTTCAGGAGACAGCAGAGAGAGTACACCCCCATCCACAGGGCCACCAAGTTCCTCGGCATGCACATCACTGACGATCTGAAATGGTCCCTTCACACAGAGTGTTGTGAAGAAAGCGCAACAGCGCCTCTTCAATCGAAGGAGGCTGAAGAAATTTGGCTTGGTCCCTAAGACACTCACAAACTTCTACAGATGCACCTTTGAGAGCATTGTGTCGGGCTGTATCACCGCCTGGTACGGCAATTGAACCATCCACAACCGCAGGGCTCTCCAGAGGGTGATGCAGACAGCCTAATGCCCACCGGGGGCACACTGCCTCCCCCCCAGGACATCTACAGCAACTGGTGTCACAGGAAGGCCAAGAAGATCATCGATGACCTCAGTCACACGAGCCACGGCCCGTTCACCCCGCAACCATCTACAGGTGCATCAAAACTGTGATGGAGAGACTGAAAAACATTGTTTATCAGACTGTACCCTGCCCTGAACCTTAGTCAGTGTTACTAGCCAGCTACCACCTGGTACTGTACCCTGCATCTTAGAGACTGCTGCCCTATGTACACTACCGTTAAAGTTTGGGGTCACTTAGAAATGTTATTGTTTATGAAAGAAAAGCACAATGAATCATGCTTCACCACCTGGCAGTCCCAAAGGGTGAATCTGGATTTGACGGATGCCAGGAGATCGCTACCTGCTCCAATGCATAGTGCCAATTGTAAAGTTTGGTGGAGGAGGAATAATGGTCTGGGACTGTTTCATGGTTTGGGCTAGGCCCCTTAGTTCCAGTGAAGGGAAATCTTAACCCTACAGCATACTATATACATGATGATTCTGTGCTTCCAACTTTGTGGCAACAGTCTGGGGAAGGCCCTTTCCTGTTTCAGCATGACAACGCCACAAAGCAAGGTCCATACAGAAATGGTTGTCGAGATCAGTGTGGAAGAAACCCCATCGAACACCTTTAGGATGAATTGGAATGCTGACTGCGAGCCAGGCCTAATTGCCCAACATCAGTGCCCGACCTCAATAATGTTCGTGGCTGAATGGAAGCAATGTTCCAAATTCTAGTGGAAAGCCTTCCCAGAAAAGTGGAGGCTGTTACAGCAGCAAAGGGGGGGCCAAATTCATATTAATGCCCATGTTGGAATGAGATGTCTGATGAGCAGGTGTCCACATACTTATGTATGTATGTATATACAGTTGAAGTCGGAAGTTTACATACACCTTAGCCCGATACATTTCTACTAATTTTTTTACAATTCCTGACATTTAATCCTGGTAAAAATTCCCTGTCTTAAGTCAGTTAGGATCACCACTTTATTTTAAGAATGTGAAATGTCAGAATAATAGTTGAGAGAATGATTTATTTCAGCTTTTATTTCTTTCATCACATTCCCAGTGGGTCAGAAGTTTACATAAACTCAATTAGTATTTGGTAGCGTTGCCTTTAAATTGTTTAACTTGCATCAAATGTTTCGGGTAGCCTTTCACAAGCTTCCCACAATAAGTTGGGTCAATTTTGGCCCATTCCTCCTGACAGAGCTGGTGTAACTGAGTCAGGTTTGTAGGCCTCCTTGCTCGCACACGCTTTTTCAGTTCTGCCCACACATTTTCTCTAGGATTGAGGTCAGGGCTTTGTGATGGCCACTACAATACCTTGACTCTGTTGTCCTTAAGCCATTTTGTGACAACTTTGGAAGTATGCTTGGGGTCATTGTCCATTTGGAAGACCCATTTGCGACCAAGCTTTAACTTCCTGACTGATGTCTTGAGATATTGCTTCAATATATCCACATCCTTTTCTTTCCTCACGATGTTATCTATTTTGTGAAGTGCACCAGTCCCTCCTGCAGCAAAGCACCCCTACAACATAATGCTGCCACCCCCATATATATATATATATATATATATATATATATATTTTGTGTGTATTGTTTTGTATTGCTAGGTATTACTGCACTGTTAGAGCTAAAAACATAAGCATTTCACTGCACCTGCGATAACATCTGCAAATATGTGTACGCAAACAATACAATGTGATTTTATTTGATCTATTTCTGTATCTGACATCACTACGGAGAGAAATAAGTCAGCAGAACCATACATCACAATTAACAACAGAATGAGGGTGAACTCATCATTCAAAGCCATCATTTTGATGGAGATACTACTACATTTTAAGCCAGCCAGACAAAAACACAATTCACCAATGGAAAGTGAACTAAGGTCAATGAACTGAATTTTCGTTGACCTCTGAACTCTGACCTTGAACATGGCGGCCTGTGGTTCGCCCAGCTCGTAGAAGGGTGGTTTCCCAGTGGCCATCTCAATGATGGTGCAGCCAAGAGACCAGATGTCCGCAGGCTTGCCGTAGCCTCGAGGGCCTTTATCTATGATCTCAGGGGCCATGTACTGTAGTGTCCCTGCAAAACAACAACACACCAAACAGACAGGAAATTATACAAATTTTAGCTACTAGTTACAAGTTGCATTTGTAAAAATGTGCATATCAGTGCTGATACAAGAAAATCAGGTTTTCAAGTTCAAGATTTAATGCAATAATCAATGACAATACAATAATAAAACAAACACACGAGAGATAAGAAGAAATAGGAACACAATAAGTAAGAAAGTAAGCATACTATATGTAGGGTCAGTTCCAATACCATATTTACAATGTGCAGGGATACTGGCGGGATGGAGGTAAAAATGTATAGGGTTAAGGTGACTTTAATGAGGTTGAACTCTAGGTAGGGCTGCAAAATTCCTGAAAATTCTATAAATTCCCTGGTTTTCCAGAAATCCTGGTTTAATTAAAGTTCCTGGATTTTGCAACCCTAGCTCTAGGGCTAAGTTTAATTCTGTGCAAGTGAAATTCTTCTAAATGCTAGCCTGTTTCAGTAGTATAGCCTAATCAACAAAGAAGAACTACATATTGTAACTCTAGATGAAGTGAGTCTATTTAGGTCTAATTATAGCCTACTGTAAGTGGAGCTTCAAAAGAGCTTTTAAAAAGGTAAGCTAAGTGCTATGGTGAAACTGGGAGAGACACATTGACGCACAACTTAAACAGGACAAACTGACTGCACTGGATGGTTTCAAGATGCATCTCTATGCTCCAATCAGATGGTCGTAACAAATGGGTCAAGCTGTGCTATCATTGGCTGCCACAATGTCAGCGATGGCATAACCCTGGCATCTTGACCTGACCACTCTGAATATCAACGGCAGGCTATTCTGAGATACGTAATTTACAGGATGATGAGCTAAAACAAGATAAATCCTCAAACACACAACACAAATAGTTTCTTAGAGATTAAATCTCAGCAGAACTATAATTGTAAATAGTAAGTGGGATCACTGTTTTGGTTGAGGGTTCAGCCCATTTTCAAACAACCTGTTCCATCAAGGCATTTTTTGACAATGTAGGGAGAGGAAGCTCAGTGGTTATACAGACCAGTACACACCAGTTGTTATAAACCCAGTCAAACAGACCAGTACATACCAGTTGTTATTAACCCAGTCAGGTAGACCGGTAGATACCAGTTGTTATTAACCCAGTCAGGTAGATCAGTACATACCAGTTGTTATAAACCCAGTCAGACAGACCAGTACACACCAGTTGTTATAAACCCAGTCAGGCAGACCAGTACATACCAGTTGTTATTAACCCAGTCAGGCAGACCAGTACACACCAGTTGTTATTAACCCAGTCAAACAAACCAGTACATACCATTTGTTATTAACCCAGTCAGGCAGACCAGTACACACCAGTTGTTATAAACCCAGTCAGGCAGACCAGTACATAGCAGTTGTTATAAACCCAGTCAGGCAGACCAGTACATACCAGTGAAAGTCTCAGTCCATGGGTTGATCCCAGCCAGCCTTTTAGAGGTACCAAAGTCAGATATCTTCAGAACTCCGCTATATGTGTTTATAAGCACATTATCACCCTGTGGATATAAAGACAACCAAGAGGATTATAAAAGAGCTCCATTCTAAGTAATCTCCATTCATTAGACTTAACCCAGTGACTATGATAACAGCCTAGTAATCTAAGGTATTTCCTAGAAGGCAATCAGCAACAGTTGTTACAGTGGGCTATATTCACCACTTGACGTAAATGGCTGTTACGGTCATTTGATGAGACACTATTGTTAAATGAGGCAGAATTTAGAGGCCTATCTTGTCCTGGGTATGTGAAAAAGAGTATGCTAACCTAAATTAATGTTTCTATTATGGGATTGTAGTGTGGTCAGTGTGTTTTATCATTTATGACTGAGATTGAGTTATGCCACGTCACGTTAACCTTCCGGTAGGATGATAAGGGGAAGTCATCATACTAGAGCCAGGCGCCACTTACAAATCAAATCATTTCTGTACCACCGACATGAATGTGGCCTCCCTACTGTCTAGGCGCATACTGCACATTGGCCAAAGGCTTTGAAATAGACCAGGCTTCACCTTGATGTCTCTGTGAGCAATCTGGTTGTCATGGAGGTATTTGAGTCCCTCCAGGATCTGTCTGGTGTAGAAGCCGATGGTGGGTTCGTTGTTCTTCAGAGGGCCCCATTTAGACCTCAGCAGAGCAGACAGGCTTCCTGCAGGCAAACCACAGGACAAAGTCGAATACATATCAATACATTCTGGTTTACTATCAGCAGGACGGTAGTGTATTCAATCAGTAAGCCAGGATACCTATTACATAAATCAGACAAGATATGTGTTTTTATTTGTTTCTAGGTGTAGTGGAGGAAATGTTGTTCTTGTCTTTCACTGAGTAAAGATGCAACATTGTCTTATAAGAAATGGTTGGGCATTGACTAGATAATTTTACCTTTCTAATGCTGCACGGATAGCCCTCTTACCTCCGGGAACCTGCTCCATGAAGATTTTGATAAAACCATTCTCGCTGATGGAGCCCAAGTACTGCACAATGTTCTTGTGCTTCAGATGTTTGTGAAGGGCAATCTCCTCATGGAGGGGCTGAGAGTACCTTGGACAGAACATCCGCTGTTACATCTCCCAGGAGGAAGAGCAGGATATTCTCTCTCACTCACTCTCTCTCTCACACACACACACACACACACACACACACACACGCACGCACGCACGCACGCACACGCACACACACACAATGGTCAAATAAAACTAAAGAGGACGAAGACACTTTACTGAGAAATAAATATTCAAACTTCACACCATAAATAATAAGACTAGATACATTCTCCCAATATTCTACTGAATCAGACACTTAGATCGTTTTCCCCCCTGAGAGGATACTTCAGAGTTTCTTCTTAATGATTAATAATAATTATTCACACATTTGAGTTAGCCCATGAGAGCCCTTTAATGACTTGTAATGTGATGAGTGGAACAATGCGTGACAGAGGAATTTTCAAGGCTGATTGGGCTCTGAAGGAGTCCCATAATAAGCCAGGAGTAGTTGGAACAATGAGTATACCAGAGATGGTGGAAGGCAGTGAAGCGCAACGCAATGCAAGGAAGTGGAGTAGAGTGCTTGGTACACTAGTTGCTAGGCAACCATTTCCCCCCTATTCTTTTCATTGCCAAGTCACTCGATCAGGTTTATAGCACAATGCTGCTTGAAAGTATGTGAATCCTACAGTGCTGGTCATTAGTTTTGCTATAAAATATTAAAATAAACATATAAAATCCTTATCTAAACCCCAATTCATAATAAAGACATTCCAAGTAAATTATATATTTTCATTGTTTATTTAACAAAAGTGGTTTATTTAACTCAGATTTGATGTGTGCAAAAATATGTGAACCCCTTCAGTCAATAGCTTGTGGCACCTCCATTAGCAGTGATAACTTGGAGTAAACGTCTCCTATAGCCAGTAATCAGTCTCTGACATCTATTTTGAGGGATTTTTGCCACTCCTCCTTACAGAACTCAGCCAATTGAGTGAGGTTTGAGGGGTGTCTGGCATGAACTGCCCGCTTCAGGTCCTGTGACACCATCTCGATTGGATTTAGGTCAGGACTTTAACTTGGTCGATCCAAAACATAAATCTTCTTTCTCCTGAGTCATTCTTTGGTAGATTTGCTTGAATGCTTTGGGTCGTTGTCTTGTTGGAAGACCCATTTCCGGCCCAACTTTAGCTCCTTGACTGATGGCCTGTCGTTCTGTTCAAGAATCTCCTGGTATACCTCAGAATTCATGGTTCCCTTAATGATGTGGAGTCATCCAGGTTCAGAGGAGGAAAAGCAGCCCCAGATCTGGACATTCCCACCACTATGCTTGACTATTGCGATAAGGTTATTTTGGTGGTAGGCAGTGTTGGATTTTCACCAAACATAGCGGTGTTGATTATGACCAGAACAGTCCATTTGGGACTCATCGGTTCAGAGAATGAACTACCAGAAACCTTCAGGTTTGTCCAGGTGGTCTCTGGCAAAGTTATCTTTTGAGAGAAGAGGCATTTATATTCAGTGTTCTTCTTATTGTTGTTGAAGCATGCACAGTCACTTGAGATGCAGCAAGGGAGGTCTTCAAATCTCCAGATCTTATGTGTGGGTTGGCTTTTACCAGATTTATTATTGTTCTTGTGGCTCTTTTTATTTTGGAAGAGTGTCCACTTCTAGGCTAAGTTGCTGTCATGTTAAATGCTCTCCATTTGTAAATGATTTGCCTCACAGTGGAATGATGGGGCTCAAATATTTTTTAGATGATTTTATAGCCTTTCCCAGACTGATGTGCTCTCACAACCCTCCTCCTGATATCCTTGGAGATCTCCTTTCCTCTCAGCATGGTGTGCTTTGTGTTGACCTGGATGGGTAACACCAAACTGACCAGGTTTCTTATCTCTATTTATCAGAGTCCCATCCAAACTCTTTCCTGACAATCTCTCCTTTGATTGGTTCATTTGGTACACAAGTATTTACTTACCCACCTTATTCTACTTACCTACTTGATTTAACCAATGCAACTTGGGGTTCACTTATTTTTGCAACTGCACTAATTCCTTTTTAATGTTGTTTTTCTACTACACGCATGATTTCCTCTACACCAACATATGGCATTAAATATAAACCTGTTTTGTCAGAACAAAAAGACTGGTTCTGATTAGATGAAGATTTCATGGTAAAAACCCCAAAAATATGTAATTGCACAAGGGGTTCACATACTTTCAAGCAGCACTGTATAACACTGGTGTCCCAAGGAAAGGACACACCGCAGGAGAGCAGGTCTAGCACAGAGCTAACACAGTGGACGGCTCTAACGACTGCTTTGGCGCCCCCTTCTATCTGCCAATCAAATGACCACTCTCAGGAAACCACTTCAGTTGTTATGCTCTGAATTACCACTCACTCACTTTACATAACGACACGGGGACTTTTGCTATACAGCCTTCCATTAGCAAAGTGCGTGATAAAAAGACAGTGAAAGAGTCATGGTTTGGGGGGAATGGTAGAAGCTGATTGGTAGGGTCTTTTTGGAGAAAGTCTAGTTTACATGTTCTCTTACCTGCTGTCTCTCTCCGGTATCTCCTTGATGGCCAGCCGCACCTGGTTGCTAAGGTCCCGGCCGGCATACACTACTCCAAACGTCCCTTTTCCCAGAACCACCCTCTCTCCATGCTCATTATACTCATAGTCGTACTGAAGAGTCAAGCACAGGAGGACATTATGTTAAAGATGACATTTTGTTGCATGTTAACTTCAAGGCCCATTACAATCTAGAGTTATAACAGGGACATATAGAGGTATATCTAAGAACAGGTGAGCTATAAAGTGACAGTTGTGGTTGGGTAGTAACTGATAGAAACAAAGGGAAATGTGAGCTTTGCAAGGTATGGTCCAGATCAAACAGTGTTCAAAAAACTATTGGGGCATCTGATCTGGGCCATGCTAGTGTTTGGCAGGAAGAGGCTGTGTCATTGTTTTGGGTAATTATTCACAGGTAATTGTTTTGTCGCACCACTGGGAGAACAGGTGAATAGAGGGACAGTTGCTTTTCATACAGTACAGTCTGTTGGTTTCTATTGCATGAGCAGCGTGACCCACTTTCACACTGTAGGAACCATTTCAACACTTTACATGGCCTGTATCTGGTTTTATATAGATTTTGAAAAACAATCGGAGAGACTGTTTCTGCTGAATACATCCTAGACCTTGTATACATATACTGTACATCAGGTAATCCTGTTGGAAATAACATAGAAATAAAATAATGTGGCTAGAAAAGGAGTATCCTTCTCTCCTCCTTCACCTCTAGGGCGTCAATGTCACACTCCCCCTCTTCCGGGCCTTTCCATGCTTCCTCTGCGATGCTGTTGACCAGATCACAGAACCTGCAACACACAGAGCAGTCACATCAGTAACGTTCCACATTTGAGATGAAATACTCAATTTACACCCAGACAAACACCAGAACCTTCACCGCACTTAAAAATATGTCACAAGAGCAGTCGTGAAATAACACAGAGCCCAGACAAGCAGCCTTTCACACACTCACAAACCCCCATCACACCAGCACTGACTCACTGAATCACACTGTGGAGCTATTGAGACTGGCTAGCTGTGCTTTGGTTCTTCTTTGTGAGAGTCACAAGTCTACAGTACAGACACTCCCTTGGAGAACAGCTCATGTGCTTGTGAGATGGCGCAATCACGGCGCAGAGGGACAGACAGACCTTTTGCAGTGCATCTCTGTGCAGAAGTAGATCTGAAAGTCCTCTGAGTTGTGCAGCACATACAGGAAGGCACTGCGCTCGTCAAACTTGGAAATACTGAGGAAGATGAGTTGACAGTTAGAGAAAAGACGACAGGTGAATTCACATGACATCTATAGAACGCTGGCATAGACTGGATGTCTAGGTGTAGCCAGAAATGTCTGAGAAATCATTCCAGTAGTCTCTAAGTGCAGAAGCTTTTTCTTTTCACCAGAACTGCAAGTCTCTTACAACCTAACTATGTTCTTCATTCAATCACATACAACAAGTTACAGTAACTCTGAAAGAATGAATATAACTCTGAACATTCATTCCCACACACACACACTGTTGAGTCTCCACCAGTGTTCAGCTGAGCGAACAGAGATTTTAAGCCAGTTAACTAAGGCCAGGGCTGAGCGGAGTGGACCAGAGCAGAGAATGAGTGGTTGAATTCAGCCCACCATGGCACACTGCTGCAGCCAAGGGAACTGCCATTGTCTCCTAGTACACTGGAGGGCGAGTGGGCAAAAACAAAAATACGCTCCCTAGCAACATCTCACAGAGGCCCTCTGAAGTGGGAGATCAGTTGGAGGGGGAAGGAGGGAGAGGCATTGAGGGACCATCTCTGACTAATATTGCCTTGGGAACCAGGTGGCCACATTATAATCTTTTATGTTGTTGGCATAAGTTACAGAGGAGAGTAGAGGAGAGAGGAGAGTAGAGAGCAGTCTTTATTGCCCATACATTACAATGAGTGTGTAGAGCTGGACAGCTGTGAGATCACCAACCTGACACCCCGTACTGACATGGCCCTGAAGTTCCACTCATGGACCCCCCTGTGCTGTTAGAACGATCAGAAAAACATGAACATCAGTACCTCTGGTGACTGATTAAAATGTGTCAGGGCAGAGAGAGACAGAGACAGAGAGAGACGGACATTTAGACAGACAGGCAGGGCTGTACTCCTTTTCTGAGACACAAAGCAAAGACACAAGGCAGTTGTCACACAGTCTTCCTGTGGTCAGTAACTTACCTTGTCATCAGGGGAAACATGCCAGATGGAGACAGTGTTCTCCTCCACATCGTTGTTTATGGACAAGTACGAAGGCAGGTAGACTTTAGTGGGCTCCAATATCAACACCTGGAAAAAAGGACAACCAATAGGACATCAAGACATTTCACAATAAAGCAGAGAAAATAAACAGTGTAGGAAAACTGCCCCAGCGGGTACCACTGTTATGGTTGATGTAGAGCACCAGTCAAAAGTGTGGACACACCTACTCATTCAAGGGGTTTTCTTTATTTGTACTATTTTCTACATTGTAGAATAATAGTGAATACATCAAAACTATGAAATAACACATATGGAATCATGATGTAACCAAAAAAGTGTTAAACAAATCAAAATATATTTTATATTTCAGATTCTTCAAAGTAGCCACCTGTTGCCTTGATGACAGCACTGCACACTCTTGGCATTCTCTCAACCAGCTTCATGAGGAGTGCTTTTCCAACAGTCTTGAAGTAGTTCCCACATATGCTGAGCACTTGTTGGCTGCTTTTCCTTCACTATGTGGTCCAACTCATCCCAAACCATCTCAATTGGGTTGAGGTTGGGTGATTATGGAGGCCAGGTCATCTGATGCAGCACTCCATCACTCTCCTTGGTCAAATAGCCCTTACACAGCCTGGAGGTGTGTTCGGGTCATTGTCCTGTTGAAAAACAAATTATAGTCCCACTAAGCACAAACCAGATGGGATGGGGTATCGCTGCAGAATGCAGTGGTAGCCATGCTGGTTAAGTGTGCCTTGAATTCTAAATAAATCACTGACAATGTCACCAGCAAAGCACCCACACACTATCACACCTCCTCCTCCATGCTTCACGGTGGGAACCACACATGCGGAGATCATCCATTCACCTACTCTGCATCTCACAAAGACCAAAGGACAGATTTCCACAGGTCTAATGTCCATTGATCGTGTTTATTGGCCCAAGCATGTCTCTTCTTATTATTGGTGTCCTTTCGTAGTGGTTTCTCTGCAGAAATTTGACCATGAAAGCCTGATTCACGGAGTCTCCTCTTAACAGTTGATGTTGAGATGTGTCTGTTACTTGAACTCTGTGAAGCATTTTTTTGGGCTGCAATTGGAGGTGCAGTTGACTCTAATGAACTTATCCTCTGCAGCAGAGGTAACTCTGGGTCTTCCTTTCCTGTGGCGGTCCTCATGAGAGACAGTTTCATCATAGAGCTTCATGGTTTTTGGGACTGCACTTGAAGAAACTTTCAAAGTTCTTGACATTTTCCGGACTGACGGACCTTTATGTCTTAAAGTAATGATGGACTGTTGTTTCTCTTTGCTCATTTGAGCTCTTCTTGACATAATATGGACTTGGTCTTTTACCAAATAGGGCTACATTCTGTATATCACCCCTACCTTATCACAACACAACTGATTGGCTCAAAAGAAGGAAAGAAATTCCACAAATGAACTTTTAACAAGGCACACCTGTTAATTGAAATGCATTCCAGGTGACTAACTCATGGAGCTGGTTTAGAGAATGCCAAGAGTGTGCAAAGCTGTCATCAAGGCAAAGGGTGGCTACTTTGAAGAATCTGAAATATAAAATATATTTTGATTTGTTTAACAATTCCTTATGTGTTATTTCATAGTTTTGATGTCTTCACTATTATTCTACAAAATAAAGAAAAATCCTGGAATGACTATTTACTGGGACTGTATATGTCTAACTGTCAAGGTCAAGTCTAAACAGTGAAGAATCCCAGGAAGGAAGGCAAAGAGAGCATGCGACACATACCGGGAAGCGGACAGACGAGACGTCTTTCTTTGTGGCCTCCACCAGGAAGTCCATCCAGAAGTCCACCAGTTCCTGTTTGGGCGGCAGCTGCTCTACAGAGGGCTTTTTGAAGTGCTGGTAAATCAGGATGGTCTCCACAAGAGAGCGCAGATACCTGGGTTGCAGTCAACACAGATGATAGCTTAAAAGAAATGTAAAAGGCCTTCAACTGCAGGAAAAGAAAAGGCAGTTAAACAGAGCTAAATAAGTTTGAATAGATTGTTTAAATCTTGAGAACCAAAAGAAAATAGGCCACTGACTGACTACGAAAGACGAAAGCACATTTAAATTGTGCAAAATAGGTTGAAATAAGTTCACTATATGTTGAGCTTTAAATGTAAAAAATAAAGAACATCCTCGCTCACCAGACAGGGGCCTTCAATTTGAAGAGTTTCTCGGAGGCCTGTATGACCCTGGTGTTGTCACAGGCCAGGATGCTAGCCCCCAGGAAGAAACCCACATCCCAGTAGCTCTGCAGCTTATCCAGGCTGCCCTTCTTCCCCAGTAGGCTGCTCAGCTTCACTCCTGGAGAGAACAACAAGGTCAGGTCAGGGACATATTATAACAGTGGAGGCTGCTGAGTGAAGACGGCTCATAATAATGCCTGGAACCGAGCAAATGGAATGGCATCAAACACAAAGAAATCATGTATTTAATACCATTCCACATATTCTGCTCAAGCCCTTACCACGAGCCCGTCCTCCCCAATTAAGGTGCCACCGACCTCCTGTGTATTATTATCATATAAAAGAAAGATACTCCACACTGTTGAATCCTTCCGTTTTATTGTGCAACGTTTCGAGATACTATGTCCTATTTTGACCTATTTTGTGTTATTTTTTATACCATGTGTTATTTAAACAATATGGCCAGAGGAGGTGTGGTATATGGCCAATATACCACGGCTAAGGGCTGCTCTTACGCACAACTCAATACAGAGTGCCTGGACATATCCCATAGCCGTGGTATATTGGCCATATATCACAAACCCCTGATGTGCCTTAGAGCAGTAAAAAAAAAGTTGTCGTCATACCCGTGGTACACAGTCTGATATACCACGGATGTCAGCCAATCACCCTTCAGGGCTTGAACCACCCAGTTTATAATTCTTCACAGAGATCAGATACTTAGCGAAGGAGAACACAATGGGATGTACTGCACAGCAGGGGTTTGGGAATAGGCTGGGCACTGTAGAGCTTACTCTTATGTCAAGCATTTCACCTGAAATGTAGATTGGAGAATCTTAGTAGGTACTTGCCATGTTGCTACTAAATTGCAGAGCGATAATGGGGCATGGTTGTTATTTTTGGCCTCGCTGAGGGAAGCTGCCACTACATGTCCTGCTCAGGCAGCCCAGGACAGGGCAGATTAGAGGAGAGCAGGGGGGTGGGGGGGGGGAGCAGCGACTTGGAGGAGGCCCACGGTTGATTCCCAGGATTGTCTGTCCTGTTTCTCACATTCCTGTGCTACTTTCTGAGCCTCAGATGTCACAGTAAACACAGGGGATTGGGAGCCAAACAGCACAAAACTCAGGCAGCTCAAGGCAAAACATTAGATATCAAGGAGAATAAAGTGTTAGCCAATACTCACCGACTTTGCGGAGCTCGAAGGAGGCGTCAAACTGGTGTCCCGCTGCCAGGAGTAGAACGGCGTAGTTGATGCCAGAGTGTAGTGTCGGCTCAGACTCAAACCCCTTCTTAAACCTGAGAGGAACGACAGAGAAGCTAACTTAGAATCACCAATATTACACACTATGCTTAATTTTTAAATCAGACATGATGTTCAGACATAAGTGTCCTTAGTGAGAACTCCTTAGTGAGAACTTTTCATCTCCCTAGTTTTGTAAAAAGCATCCAAAAACAATTACAGCCTTATTTGGCAGGGTGCACAGAGGAACCACTTGCACAAAGCTTGGCATTCGCAGATAAAAACCCTAATTTACTTAATGAGCAATCTGTTCCACTGAAGGAATGAGTGTGAATAACATGAGAAGGCTCTCCAAAGACATTGTCTGGGTTGGAACAGAGGACAAGGTTGCCCGAGGGGGAGTTATTCTAATGAGATGCCATAAATCGTCTCGATGCGAGACATAACCATTCCAGGAAGATCGCAATTATCTTCAATTTATCACTGGTGGTGGTGCTGTTTCAAATGAACTTCTGCCAGACCTTGCAGCCTCTCTGCTCCATGTCAGATGACATAGATGTTCATTATCTGTAGTTGAGAGGTGGTCGTTGCTACTCTGGCTAGTGAGGAGTGAGAGGGGAGTGAGAGGTAATGACTCTCATCAGCAGCCAGGCTTTCACCAGTGTGTGTGCAGCTCTCACCAGGCCGTGCCACTGTCCCTGCTCTCTTTGTCAGCGAAGTGGGACTCCAAGAACATGTCCTTGTAGATGCGTCCCACCAGGCAGTAGATGTCTGAGGCCACCTGGTTGTCAGCCTTCACCAGGGGCAGCATGATGTCCAGGGCCTTCTGACGGTCCCCCAGGAGGTTCCTCCTGAAAACAGCAGAGGGAAGACCCAATGGTCAGAGACCCGGCCTGCCACAGGAGTCGCTGGTGCGCGATGAGAAAAGGATTTCCCTACCGGCCAAACCCTCCCTAACCCGGACGACGCTAGGCCAATTTTGCGTCGCCACATGGACCTCAACAAATTACTTTGACATGCATTTTCAATTCAATAATTTGGACATACAATGCTGAGTTTGCTCTTATCAGCCCGCTAGTCAAGCTAGCTAGCTAACGATTGACACAATCTAGTGAGCTAGCATTCATACAACTGTGTTTATCAGCTGTTTAGCTAGAGGAAAAGCTGAACTAACCAATTTTAATTGTAAATTCCGACGTGCAAATTATGAAGACTTGAACAGTGAATTGGTGAACTAGCTAGCCAGCTAATTAATGACAGATGGATGTTAATTAAAGCATAGGAACTAGCAGCTTTTTCCATGGAGCCTATCCAGAGGGAATGGGAATAGGGCACCTTTAATGGAGGCTGCAGCTCAGGCTGCTCTCCGCTCCCCAGCTTTCACTTCACACTAGTGTGCCGCTGAACGGCAACTGGAGGGGGGCGAAGCTAAGCAGTGAGTCAGCCTAGCCCACTCCAGTCATCCAACAGTCAAACATGGAGGGGAAGGAGGGAGGGAGTGCAACAGGAAAGGTTTCGACATCTACATCCCTGCTGCTGCTGTTTTCTCACCAATTACTCAACAGAAAACTCTGCTTGTCAGACATGTTTAAAAGAAGAGATTTAATTATAATCATCCATGCCTCATTGTTGCAGGATAATGGCAATATTTCGCTATGGTGCACTAAACTGCTGAGTCATGCACCACCTCTAGTTGGGGAGACAAATGGGCTGCTGTCTAAACAAACACACAGACTCATGGCAACCATCTTTATTTTCAGGCCATTCAATGTTTTCCCAATTATGCAAAGAATGTGCAACAGCTTTATTAATACGTCTCTTTGAGCATGTGAAATGATAGAGCAACTTGCTTGGAAACCCAGTGTGCGTTTACAAGTGAGGCAGCACGTTAAAGATCAGGCAGTGAAATACTTTCCAAGCTGAACATGTGGGATGTTCCGACTCAGAGCACAGACACACATGCTCAGCACATGCATGTTATGTGTGTGTGTGTGTGTGTGTGTATAGAAAAAGACAGGTGTGACATACTGGGGGACTTACCGATTCAGTGCAAAGGCATGGTGGAACTTGACATGGGGATTGGCCACAGGGTCGAATGTAGGAAGCTTCTCCAAGGTCTCCACCAGCTTCACTATGGATTCATAATCCTACATTACAAACAAGCATAGAAAAACAGATTGTTGGATTGAAAATCATGTACCCAATCAGCCACATCTTGGTTTCTATAGTTTACATGAAACCTAAAATATCTATGTCCTTGTTCCCTTACAAAGTCACTGCTTTGGGAAGAACATTGTCGGCTTCTTCAAGTACTTCAATAAACAAATGTCCCCTCTTCCACCATTTTTTGTCCAGTATATATTTATCTAAATCATGTTGAATAATTCAGCCTCTCCTTGTATCTCTTGTTGTTGACATCATTTATTAATGTGACGGGTGGCTGCCTATGACAGGCAGGATGGGAGGGTGTAGGGTGAATGGCATGGCAATGCATAGAGAACAGACTGGAGTGCAGTTGCAGATTTGCCACAGGAAGATGACAAAAACGTAATCTGCAGCTTTCCACTGGAAGCCCAAGATAAAATGATCTCAGAAGAATGATTTAGTTAGAAAATGGATTGAGGGAGGCCCTAAAACATTTATGCTGAGACATTTCAAGTCTATCTAAATGGCCCATGCCGATACCATCTGACAAGCTGAAGAAGGCTAAATGTACCTGGATGTCCCTGTAGGACAGAAGAAGGTTGATGACGATGTCAGCTGAAAGGCACTCTACGTTGTCCAATCGTTGTTGAATTCGGCTGAGTTCTGAGGCCAGCTCCATCCCAGTGAACAATTCCCGCGCTTTCCGAATCTCGTTGAGAATGGTTTCTCTGAAGTATTGGCTGTGAAGGGGTACCGGAGAGATTCACAGAGAAATGTTATTTCACACTAGAAGTTCAAGTTTTCTGCAAATAAACCATTATTATGTATTGATGTGACTTTCTGGGGAAATAAATATGAGGAATGGGGATAGATACATTCTTTTCAGTTATAAACGGTTGTATCTATTCCTCTGAGGCAACTTTTTATATAGGCTACAGTGTCTTTGATCTTGCCTTGCCTGACACCATTATAAATAGTCTACCCTCTTAAACATATGCAATATGTCAGTTATTTACTTCCTCGCGGCAGCTGAATGAGGAGCTCATGAATGTGTTCCCTGGTAAGCCCCTTCAAAGTATTCTTCTCTGTACTGTTGGAGCTGCACTTTTATCTCAGCTCTCTGAAATATGACTCCATATTCCTAGAAGAGAGGCTGTTGCTGAATATTGGCAGAGGGAGAAGCCTTAACCATTAGGACAGAACTAGGCAATGCTAACATTAAAACTGAGATTGCTATGCAAGCCAAAGTGTTGCAGAGGGACACACCAAATAAAGTAATGCATCATGTATTATCCAAAAGGAGTGAATTGGATAATACAATGGACTCTGAGGAATACTCATGAAGTGCAATATCTGATGAAAAGAAGAACAGACAAACAAAAAAACATTGCACATTTTAAATTAAGTAAAGCTTATCGGGTAACAAGACTTTCGAATACGCCATTAAACTACAGTATGGCTACAGTCATACCGCACTTCACCAGCTAGTCATCCATGTTGCTTAATCAACCACAGACAATTACACAAGACAACACAAAATCCAGCTGTTATACAGTACACTTTAGTTCATGATAATACACCTCTGTTGGCAATAATAGCTCTGTAATCATCACCTTGATGTGCATGTTCACAACTTCCCTAGCGAGGTGACACCTGTTTCACTCCCATCAAGGTGTGAGAACAGCAAACATGTGACTTAGGCCTATTTCTAACCCCAACAACCTAATCAGCAGGAGCTTTAGGCCTAGCATCCCAGGCTACACATCCCTCTACTACTCACCAGGAGTTAGCCTGGGGCACCTTGAGCAGCTGGACGAAGCGGTCCAGCAGGGGCATGCAGATTGGTCCCAGCAGCATCTCGAAGCTGGGCTGCATCAGCTCTGTCAGGCCCTTCATCAGGCTGCTCTCGCAGCAGTACACCTTGTTGTGCGGCGTCACCATGTACGGGATGAAACAGTAGTTGGCTGAGCATGTCTGGAGGGAAACAGAAAGCAGCAATGTCTTGGGTCGTAAACATACAGAGGTCGCCTGGTCCCAGATATGTTTGTGCTGGATGATTATAAAACACAAACAGGTCTGGTACCGTGCTAATGCATAGGTTGTTTCTGTTAGATTATATTACATTGCATGTTGACTGCATGAGTTATATACAATGGGAGGACAGTGGTATGGGACTGCCTCATGCTGGTCATTTTGTGACATAGTGTTGTGACAGAAGGAGGAGAATCTGATCTGCAGGGACAATGGTGTGGTTGTACCCATGGACATAATTGAGTTTGTCTAAAGAGCCAGTATCCTGGGGGATAGATCAGTAATGAGAGTGGCATAAGGATCTGTTTAACCGGGCTGCTCACACTGCCCTCAGGGCAGAACTAGCTTTAAAACTCCATTCACGTTGCTCATGGAAATCAATTCAAACCACGTCTGTCTTACTACTGTATTTGTATTTGCAACTGTATTTGCAGTAAATCTATCATTGATGTCAATTTAGTCTGTCATGTTCAGTATACTCAACACTCAGCACTTAAAAAGTTTGAATTGATGGATCCTAATATACTTGAACATGTAGGCTACAGTAGGTTACGGAAAGGGATGAATCCTGAGTGCACAGTCAGTGGCTATTTTAACTTCTCTGTTTCAATTCCATCTTCAAGAACACATCCGGTGTGCTTGCAACTCACACTTGCAACAAAAGGAAGTGAAGATGCTCAACGTCTGCCTGTAGAAACTGGAATGTTCCACAGTAAAACTGCTTCCTCTCCTGCAATCTTATATTTAAGACATCCGTCATGCCATTTCTCTCCAAAATAACCTGTGATGGCTTGTCACCGTTAGATGCAGACACAGATTACAACATCCTACCCTATATTGAGCCACACACACTGCGTGATTCATGCTCTAGCGGATTACATGATGACAACACATCACACATTTATAAATGTTTTAATTGCTAAGTGCCATTGAGACTGTCCTTATCCCTGGCAACGTCAGCCAATGAGAAGCATCCAACTGCAGATAATGCTCGTTGATGCAGCCTGGTCTGCGAATCGCAAAGCACATGTAACGGATTTCCTCCTCTTCGTCTGAGGAGGAGTAAGAATCGGACCAAAACGCAGCGTGGTAAGTGTCCATATTGATTTAATCAAAAACACAACTGAACACTGGAACAAAATAATAAACGTGAAATATACAAAACCGAAAGAGTACCGTGTGGCCCAAACACTCACACGGAAACAAACACCCACAAACCAAAAGTGAAACCCAGGCTACCTAAGTATGATTCTCAATCAGGAACAACAATTGACAGCTGCCTCTGATTGAGAACCATACTAGGCCGAACTCAAAAACCAACATAGAAAAACAAACAGACTGCCCACCCCAACTCAAGCCCTGACCATACTAAAACACAGACAAATAGAAAGGAACTAAGGTCAGAACGTGACAGTACCCCACCCCCAAAGGTGCGGCCGCAAAACCTGAACCTATAGGGGAGGGTCTGGGTGGGCGTCTGTCCGCGGTGGTGGCTCTGGCGCGGGATGTGGACCCCACTTCACCATAGTTTTTTTGCGCCTCTGTGGCCTCTTTAGAGCAGCGACCCTCGCCGCCGACCTTGGACTGGGGACCCACGCCACGGGTCCCGAATGGACGGGAGATTCCGGCGGCGCCGGAGTGAAGGGCGACTCCGGCGGTGCCGGACATGCGGGAGACTCCGGCGGCGCCGGACAGGCGGGAGACTCCGGCGGCTCCGGACAGGCGGGAGACTCCGGCGGCTCCGGACAGGCGGGAGACTCCGGCGGCTTCGGAGTGAAGGACGGCTCTGGCGGCTCAGGACAGGCGGGAGACTCCGGCGGCTCCGGACAGGCGGGAGACTCCGGCGGCTTCGGAGTGAAGGACGGCTCCGGCAGCTCCTGGCTGACTGGCGGCTCCTGGCGGCTCAGGACAGGCGGGAGACTCCGGCGGCGCCGGACAGGCGGGAGACTCCGGCGGCGCCGGACAGGCGGGAGACTCCGGCGGCGCCGGACAGGCGGGAGACTCCGGCGGCGCCGGACAGGCGGGAGACTCCGGCGGCGCCGGACAGGCGGGAGACTCCGGCGGCGCCGGACAGGCGGGAGACTCTGGCGGCTCAGGACAGACGGGAGACTCTGGCGGCTCAGGACAGACGGGAGACTCTGGCGGCTCAGGACAGACGGGAGACTCTGGCGGCTCAGGAGAGGAGGAAGGCTCTGGCAGCGCTGGACAGGCGGGAGCACCTGTAGGGAGGAGATGGAGAGACAGCCTGGTGCGGGGGGCTGCCATTGGAGGGCTGGTGCGTGGAGGTGGCACCGGATAGACCGAGCCTGCCCAACCTTACCTGGTTGAATGCTCCCCGTAGCCAGACCAGTGCGGCGAGGTGGAATAGCCCGCACTGGGCTATTCTGGGCTACACTCACACGGAAACAAACACCCACAAACCAAAAGTGAAACCCAGGCTACCTAAGTATGATTCTCAATCAGGGACAACAATTGACAGCTGCCTCTGATTGAGAACCATACTAGGCCGAACTCAAAAACCAACATAGAAAAACAAATATAGACTGCCCACCCCAACTCACGCCCTGACCATACTAAAACACAGGCAAATACAAAGGAACTAAGGTCAGAACGTGACAGCACATGCGTCTCAAATTGTATTTTTGGTATGTGTGCGTGCAACCTGAACTCTCGACATCTTCTAGGGCATCAGTGTGCTACGCACATAGCAGACGGCGCACTAGCTCTGGTCCAAGGCATTATGTTAGTGTGTTAGTATCATCATGGTCAAAGTTGGGAGAGTTAGCTAGCTAACTACAGTGCTTTCAGAAAGTATTCACACCCTTTGACTTTTTAAACATTTTGTTGTGTTATAAAGTGGGATTCAAATGGATTTAATTGTCATATTTTGTTAATGATTTACACAAAATACTCTGTCATGTAAAAGTGGAAGAAAAATTCTGACATTTGTAAAACAAGTATGAAATATAAAACACTAATATACAGTATATTGATTGCATAAGTATTCAACACCCTGAGTCAATACATGTTAGAATCCCTTATGGCATCGATTACAGCTGTGAGTCTTTCTGGGTAAGTCTCAGAGCTTTGCACACCTGGATTGTACAATATTTGCACATTATTATTTTTAAAAATTATTCAAGCACTGTCAAATTGGTTGTTGATCATTGCCATTTTCAAGTCTTACCATAGATTTTCAAGCAGATTTAAGTAAAAACTGTAAATAGGCCACTCAGGAACATTCAATGCCATCTTGGTAAGCAAATCCAGTGTATATTTGGCCTTGTGTTTTAGGTTATTGTCCTGCTGAAAGGTGAATGTGTCTCCCAGTGTCTGTTGGAAAGCAGACTGAACCAGGCTTTCCTCTAGGATTTTGTTTGTGCTTATTTTTATCCTAAAAACTCCCTAGTCCTTCCCGATGACAAGCATACCCATCACACGATGCAGCCACCACCATGTTTGAAAATATGAGTAGTGATGTGTTGTGTTGGTTTTGTCACAAATACAACGCTTTGTATTCAGGACATAAAGTTAATTTCTAAGCAATTTTTTTTGCCAGTTTTACTTTAGTGCCTTATTGCAAATGGGATGCATGTTTTGGAATATTTGTATTCTGTACAGGCTTCCTTCTTTTCACTCTGTCAATTAGGTTAGTATTTTGGAGTAACTACAATGTTGTTGATCCATCCTTAGTTTTCTCCTATCACAGCCATTAAGCTCTGCAACTGTGTTAAAGTCACCATTGGCCTCATGGTGAAATCTTTGAACGGTTTCCATCCTCTCCGTCAACTGAGTTAGGAAGGGCGCCTGTATCTTTGTAGTGACTGGGTGTATTGATACACCATCCAAAGTGTAATTAATAACTTCACCATGCTCAAAGGGACATTCAATGTCTGCTTTTTTTACCCATCTATCAATAGGTGCACTTTTTTTTGCATTGGAAAACCTCCCTGGTCTTTGTAGTTGAATCTGTGTTTGAATCTGTGTTCACTGCTCGACTAAGGGGCCTTACAGATAATTGCATGTGTGGGGTACGGAGATAAGGTATAAAAAAAACATTCAAAAATAATGTTAAACACTATTATTACACACAGAGGGAGTCCATGCAACTTATTAAGCACATTTCTAATTTTGCACGCCCAATTTTTCAGTTTTTGATTTGTTAAAAAAGTTTGAAATATCCAATAAATGTCGTTCCACTTCATGATTGTGTCCCACTTGTTGTTGATTCTTCACAAAAAAATACAGTTTTATATCTTTATGTTTGAAGCCTGAAATGTGGCAATAGGTCGCAAAGTTCAAGGGGGCCGAATACTTTCGCAAGGCACTGTCTGTCTGTCTGTCTGTCTGTCTGTCTGTCTGTCTGTCTGTCTGTCTGTCTGTCTGTCTGTCTGTCTGTCTGTCTGTCTGTCTGTCTGTCTGTCTGTCTGTCTGTCTGTCTGTCTGTCTGTCTGTCTGTCTGTCTGTCTGTCTGTCTGTCTGTCTGTCTGTCTGTCTGTCTGTCTGTCTGTCTGTCTGTCTGTCTGTCTGTCTGTCTGTCTGTCTGTCTGTCTGTCTGTCTGTCTGTCTGTCTGTCTGTCTGTCTGTCTGTCTGTCTGTCTGTCTGTCTGTCTGTCTGTCTGTCTGTCTGTCTGTCTGTCTGTCTGTCTGTCTGTCTGTCTGTCTGTCTGTCTGTCTGTCTGTCTGTCTGTCTGTCTGTCTGTCTGTCTGTCTGTCTGTCTGTCTGTCTGTCTGTCTGTCTGTCTGTCTGTCTGTCTGTCTGTCTGTCTGTCTGTCTGTCTGTCTGTCTGTCTGTCTGTCTGTCTGTCTGTCTGTCTGTCTGTCTGTCTGTCTGTCTGTCTGTCTGTCTGTCTGTCTGTCTGTCTGTCTGTCTGTCTGTCTGTCTGTCTGTCTGTCTGTCTGTCTGTCTGTCTGTCTGTCTGTCTGTCTGTCTGTCTGTCTGTCTGTCTGTCTGTCTGTCTGTCTGTCTGTCTGTCTGTCTGTCTGTCTGTCTGTCTGTCTGTCTGTCTGTCTGTCTGTCTGTCTGTCTGTCTGTCTGTCTGTCTGTCTGTCTGTCTGTCTGTCTGTCTGTCTGTCTGTCTGTCTGTCTGTCTGTCTGTCTGTCTGTCTGTCTGTCTGTCTGTCTGTCTGTCTGTCTGTCTGTCTGTCTGTCTGTCTGTCTGTCTGTCTGTCTGTCTGTCTGTCTGTCTGTCTGTCTGTCTGTCTGTCTGTCTGTCTGTCTGTCTGTCTGTCTGTCTGTCTGTCTGTCTGTCTGTCTGTCTGTCTGTCTGTCTGTCTGTCTGTATGTATGTATGTATGTATGTATGTATGTATGTATGTATGTATGTATGTATGTATGTATGTATGTATGTATGTATGTATGTGTGTGTATGTATATATATATATATATATATATATATATATATATATTTATATATATATAATTGTTTTTTTAAAATCCCAGCCCCAGCAGGAGGCCTGTTGCCTTTTGGTAGGCAATCATTGTAAATAAGAATTTGTTCTTAACTGACTTGCTTAGTTAAATAAAGATTCAATAAATACAAATAAATGAAAAAACAAAGGGGATGAATACTTATTGACTCAAGACATTTCAGCTTTTCATTAATTTGTAAAAAAAATCTAAAAATCTAATTCCACTTTGACATTATTGGATATTGTGTGTATTCCACAAATTCAGGCTGTAACAACAAACTGTCAAGGGGTATGAATACTTTCTGAAGGCACTGTATGTGTTCAGGATTCATTTAGTTTTGATAATTTTTGGATATGCCAAAAATCACTTCAACCAAGCAACCACTGTTGCTTGTGCTTTAGCGCTCACAACCTAGCTAGCACTACTAGCTAACTCGTGGCTATCTAGTAGCGCCAGTTAGCTACCTGCTAGCTAGAAGCACTAGCCAGCTACCTAGTACTACTAACAAAGATACTGACAACTAACCACTTTTGTCTGTGCTACTAGCTAGCGCTGTAAATTCACCAACTGTACTGCTGGGGGTGGAAATGCGCCATCCTCTCTGGCACCATTCAATATCCTGTCTCATCTTGTATGTCTCACAGCATCTGTGGCATGATAAGGTGTCTGCTGGATCTATTGCAGCTAATAGGGTCTGGCTCCAGCAGATACCTTTTCATGACACAGACACTGTGAGAGTCAGCATATGAACTCAGACAGGTCTAATAGTGCCAGAAAGGATGGTGCGTTACCCTTTAAAATGAAGGCATGAAGACAATGAATAATAGGCTTGGTACTGTAGAAAAATGTAATGAAGTTGATTTAATGAAGATTAGTGTGTACTAGCTAGCTAGCTAGTGTTGTAGACCTACTAGCTAGCTAGTATGTACTAGCTAGTGTGTACTAGCTGCAGAAGCAACAGTAGTTAATATAACACCCTGGACCAGAGCAAGTGTGTGACTGGTATATGCGTAGCACACTAACACCCTGGAACAAAGCTACTGACTCACGCGACACAGGTGACCAACAAGCATCTACAGGTTGTGCGCGCACATACAATCTGAGACACACAAATACCATCTAAGATGCACACATATGCGCACTGAGGTTCGCAGACCAGGCCACGTTAGTGCACATAATCTGTAGCTGGATGCTTCTCACCTCAGCAGCAAGTCTCTGAGGGTAGGCGACACACAGGTCCCAAAAACAACAAAAGGAGCACAGGGACAGAACACTAGGGATATGTCCTACATCACACCATTGCCCTACATAAGGCTGCAGTCAAAAGTAGTGCACTATAAAGGGAATAGATAAGGTGCCATTTGGGATGAAGCCAGGGTGTTTGCATGTTACAGTAATTAAGGAGTTATATCTCCTAGTCAGGCAGCATGGGATGAACCCATTCATTTAAAGGGGGAGGGGTAGACGGGACTGAGTAGTGTGTGTGTGTGTGTGTGTGTGTGTGTGTGTGTGTGTGTGTGTGTGTGTGTGTGTGTGTGTGTGTGTGTGTGTGTGTGAGACGAGGTCAGAGTGCCACTAATGTGTCATATCTGTCTGTGGCAGAGTGTGTTGGTTTTCTCAGAGCAAAGGAGAGGAAAGTGGTGTGTAGATTCAGATGGAGAGAGATAGTCAGTCATGGAGTGCAGTAGAGCATTCTCACTCTAATACAGTAATCAGTCCTCCTCCCGAAGCTCTGTCGCCACACACAGATCAGCCATCAACCTCCTTCCTAGAGCACAACCCACCTTATTCCACTCCATAAAGCCACTTAGGCCAGCTGCTCAGGAGGCTCCCTGTCCATGCCTTTGCTTCAACACCTTACAGTTTTTCCCCCCTCATGTCACAGTGCATCAATGTCACCATATCCTATTATTCTGTATAAGAAAGCCAGCCAGACTGTGTGTTGTCTCCTTGTCTGCCCTAGCTATCACTGGGCAGGAGTGGCAGACACTGTGTTACAGACGGGGGAGCTTAAACCACTGCTGTGTCGGCACAGCACAGACACAGGAAATCGAAAATGAGAGGTGAAATTGAAAGTGAACTCATTCTCTCGCTGCTTTCCACATCACATTCCCCAGTCACCCTGATAATAAGGCTGCCTGTCAACCAAGTAAAGCTATCCTGGAATAATCTCTGAGTAAGGGAAAATGCTTTAGTTTACTGTACACAAAGCAGAATGCACAAAGCCAAACTAGAGGGATACTGAATTGGATAATTAAAATGGACTGAAGGTGGCAGACAATGCTGTGTTGCTGAATGCTGCCGTGAAAAAAACCAACTGTTTATTGCACTTACTTTCACACAGGAAAGGTGCAAGAAATAAACGAGAGGTTTGCTTCTAACAGCTTTGAAATAGAGAGAGAAGTTTGTGCACTTACAGTGTTCTTCTGGCAAATAATATCCTGCAAAAGAAAAAGAGAAATGTCAATACTGTATTGTGGTGAGAAAGTGAGTTTGCAAAGCTGATGTAGAAAATCATTGAAACATTACACTGGTCATGGTTTATGGACTAGCGCCATCTTTCCATCATAAATGGACTCCTGCTATAAATGGACACCTGTAGTTGTAAACAGAACCAGTAGAAATGCTGATACAGTCTCACTAGCACTTATTTTTGCAGTGTCATACTGTAGGCTAGTGTAAGTGCCAGCAAACAACCATGGAAATGTTATATGTGGGAAAAGGCACTTTAATTCAAAAGAGGTTGAACCTCAGGCTCTTAAGGAGCTATTCTAAACATTCTATAAAAGGTTAACAGCCATTGTTACTCTTAACCTTCAATAAGGGAGGTTGATAGCAATCTGGTAAAACCACTACAGAACGTCATTTTTTTTTACAGCAGGGAGTCAAAGTGTAGGCAGGTGGAGATGGAGGGCAGTTCGTTAAGATTGCAGACATAATATTTATTTTAAAAAAGGTACACTTTGCTTATTTGATTACCTATTCATTGAAGAGGTTATTCTTTGAGGATTCTACGACCATTTCAAAATAATGCTTTTTTTTATGGCAATGGCAATGGCAGAGCATTGCAGGTTATAAGAGTGTGTGTGGTGTATCTTGATTTCTGCAGTGCCTCCAGAAAGTATTCATAATGCTTGACTTATTCCACATTTTGTTGTGTTACAGCCTGGATTCAAAATGGAAAACATTTGTATCACCCATCTACACACAATACTCCTGTCATGTCTTTGGCTATGCCGGATTAAGTGATATGACATGCTATTCTATAAAATCCTTTCTCCGTAATTAATATTACCTGATTAAGCAAATCATGTAAATGTAATTAACTAGAGAGTCGGGGCACCACTAAATTATATTTATAGAGCTGTTATCTTCTGAATAAACTCTTAAAGACAATGAAATATTTTACATCAATAGCAGTCAATATTAATTGTCACCTTAATTCAGTCTCATCTGAAAGTTGTAAATTCTTGGTTATCTTCACGAACCCTGGCTAACAAGTTGAATCAGCAATACAAAATTGGGTTGAATTATTTATTTACTAAATACCTAACTAATCACACAGAATTACATATACACAGAATGAATTATACCTTGATTACAAATTAGGTTGGTGGTAGATGGAAGGCCGTGTTGCCCAACAGAGTCCTTTGAAAAATGTCTCTGTTGGTAAATTGGATACGTTGTAGTAACGTTGTTGTGCGGTAGACGGGTTACTCTGTCTGTTCTTCCCTAGCCCACGTTTGCAGCTGCTGTTGCTAACTCAACGGCTAGGAGGTATCACTTCTGTAGTGAATAAGAGTTCAAAGTTCATACCATTCGCAACCAAAGCTCACGCTGAGGTTGGCTTAGTTCTGTAGTTGATATGTTAGTCCTTTTAACGCAGAGGCTGCAGACCTCACGTACTTGGAACAGGAGGTTACATTTTCGTCAAGGCTTAATATAGTGGAGCGAAAAGTTTTATAAACCATGTCTCTTCACAGGGGCGGGCCACTGATTGAGCAGAAAATCCAAATCTCTCATTTGGAAGCTAAAATTACATTTAATCTCTTTACCAATAATTTTATAATCAAACATTTAAATTGAACAACAATTCCATGTGAATTCGATAACTACAATGTGCAGACTTTCCACTGTAGAGTTTATGTCATCCTATCATTGATGAGAATGTCTGAGATGACAACCGAACTGACATCATATTCATTAAGTACCACCGCATATATTCAATTGGTTGGATTACCAGAATATAGTTCATTTCCCCCCACCTTCTGATGTTCCCAGAATCTCTATCTTAACCAAGGGATTTTCAAATGTCACATTAGTAGGGTAGAGAGAGGAAAAAGGGGGGAAGAGGTATTTATGACTGTCATAAAGCTTCCCCCAGGCCAACGTCATGACACTTCATAATTACAGTGAAAACAAGTTTTTTTGAAAATGTTGTAAATTTAGTGAAAGTGAAATACAGAAATATCAAATTTACATAAGTATTCACACCCCTGAGTCAATACATGCTAGAATCACCTTTGGCAGCGATTACAGCTGTGAGTCTTTCTGGGTAAGTCTCTGAGAGCTTTGTACACCTGGATTATGCAATATTTACACATTATTCTTTTGAAAATTCTTCAAGAACTATCAAATTGGTTGTTGATCATTACTAGGCAGCCATTTTCAAGTCTTGCCATTGATTTTCAAGCAGATTTTAGTCAAAACTGTAACTAGGCCACTCAGGAACATTCAAGGTCGTCTTGGTAAGCAACTCCAGTGTATATATGACCTTGTGTTTTAGGTTATTGTCCTGCTTAAAGGTGAATTTGTCTCCAAGAGTCTGTTGGAAAGCAGACTAAACCAGGTTTTCCTCTAGGATGTGCTTAGCTCTATTCTGTTTATTTTTATCCTATGCTTGAACATATGAATAGTGGTACTTGTGAATAATATGAATAATGATGTGTTGTGTTTGTTTTGCAGTTTTACTTTAGTGCCTTATTGCAAACAGGATGCATGTTTTAGAATATTTGTATTCTCCACAGGCTTCTTTCTTTTCACTCTGTCATTTTAGTTGGTATTGTGGAGTAACTACAATGTTGTTGATCCATCCACATTTTTCCCCCATCACAGCCATTAAACTCTGTAACCGTTTTAAAGTCACCATTGGTCTCATGGTACTTCATTAGGCCCTAATCAATGGATTTAACAAGACTGGGAATATAGATATGCATCTTTGGTGTAATGTCTGCTTCCAACTCACACTCTCATACACGTAGATCCCCTGAACGCAGCTCACTTTCCAGCTGGCACCCACACACATAGATCCCCTGAACGCAGCTCACGCTCCAGATCCCAATCACCTGAATTCTGATCACCTGTTCCCACACCTGTATGTCATTTACACACACTATTTAGTTCAGTTCTTTGCACCACATCTTTGTGAAGTATTGTTTGTTTTTGACACAGTTCTCTTTGGAGCTCTGTTTTTCCCGGCATTACTCCTCCTGTGTATGATAGGCAGGCCAGCAAAAACTAACAACGCCTTTTTCCTATTCCCTGCCTGTACTTTAGCCTATCGGATTTCCTGTTATTCACTTATTTCCTGATCTCCCGGATGACGTTACTAGCCTTTACCCTGCCTGTACTGTTACCTTTTGGACCCCCTGTGTGTGACTTGCTGCCTGCCCTGGACCCAGCTACCTGCCTCCTCCTGTGGTCCTTGAACAATAAAACACCTGCTGCGCCCTGCGCTTGAAACCAGCTCTCTGTCCCCCTCGTGTTAATTTCAGTTGGTCAAAGATACCTTAAAAAATGTAGGGACGTGGATCAGAAAACCAGTCAGTATCTGGTGTGACCACCATTTGCCTCATGCTGTGTGACACACCTCCTTCGCATAGAGTTGATCAGGCTGTTGGTTGTGGCCTGTGGAATGTTGTCCTACTCCTCTTCAATGGCTGTGCGTAGCTGCTGGATATTGGCAGAATTGGAACACGCTGTCGTACACGTTGATCCAGAGCATCCCAAACATGCTCAATTGGTGACCTGTATGGTGAGTATGCAGGACATGGAAGAACTGGACAATTTTCAGCTACCAGGAATTGTGCATAGATCCTTACGACATGCAGCCATGCATTATTATGCTAAAACATGAGGTGATGGTGGCGGATGAATGACACGACAATGTGCCTCAGGATCTCGTTACTGTATCTCTGTGCTTTCAAATTGCCAATGATAAAATGCAATTGTGTTTGATGTCCGTTGCTTATGCCTGCCCATACCATAACCCCACCGCCACTATGGGGCACTCTGTTCACAACGTTGACATCAGCAAACCGCTTTTTGTGCGTATGGAAAATGTCTGGGATCTTTTATTTCAGGTCATGAAACAGGGGACCAACACTTTAAATGTTGTGTTCAAATTGTTGTTCAGTGTACTAGTGGAGGCTCCTCAGAGGATGAAGGGGAGGACCATCCTCCTCAGTGAATTTCATAAAAATAGTGAAACATTTCAAATGTTATTATTATGCTTTTTAGATAAAACTAAACAAAATATATTCACCTCACCAAATAATTTATTAAAACACACGGTTTTGCAATAAAGGTCTACAGTTGTCTCAACAGCACTGTAGGATAGCATCATGTTGTAGCCGGAGGACAGCTAGCTTCTGTCCTCCTCTGGGTACATTGACTTCAATACAAAATCTAGGAGGCTCATGGTTCTCACCGCATTCCATTGACTTACGCATTAATTATGACAACATCCGGAGGACATCCTTCAACCTGTCAGAGCTTTTGCAGCATGAACTGACATGTTGTCCACCCAATCAAAGGATCAGAGAATTAATGTTTACATGTGGCGCGTGATCAGGGGTGTATTCATTCCACCGATTCTTTTGAAAAACCTTTTTTAAACATACCTGAATTTGTCCTATAGAAACTCTTGTATTCAACTGTTGGACTAATGATTACACCCTAGGTAAGCTAGATGCAGGCAAGACTGTGCAAGGCGGTATTGAATGTGTCATTGTCTGTCCATCCCCTCAAATTTTCCCCTCGACCTGTGTGCACCTACGTTGTAAACTTTAATTCATTGGCTAGGTTGTAGCAACCTCATGATAGGTATAGGGAAAATTTGAGTATCATTTAGTAGCCTAAACCTATCGATGTTACATTGAATGACAGTCATCCAATTTGGTGTAATAGAAATAAGTCCATTCTCCAAAAAATAATGATCGTCCATCTTAAACTGTACCGACTGCCACTGTACCAATAGGTTCCCTTCTTTGCAAGACATTGGAAAACTTCCCTGGTCTTTGTGGTTGAATCTGTGTTTGAAATGCACTGCTTGACTGAGGGACCTTACAATTATCTGTATTTGTGGGGTACAGAGGTGAGGTAGTAATTCAAAAATAAATGTTAAACACTATTATTGTAGATCTCCCGGGTGGCGCAGTGGTTAAGGGCGCTGTACCTCAGCGCCAGCTGTGCCAGAGACTCCGGGAGGTCCGTGGCGCGACGCACAATTGGCCTAGCGTCGCCCGGGTTAGGGAGGGGTTGACCGATAGGGATATCCTTGTCTCATCGCGCACCAGCGACTCCTGTGGCGGGCTGGGCGCAGTGCACGCTAACCAAGGTTGCCAGGTGCACGGTGTTTCCTCCGACACATCGGTGCGGCTGGCTTCCGGGTTGGATGCGCGCTGTGTTAAGAAGCAGTGTGGCTTGGTTGGGTTGTGTATCGGAGGACGCATGACTTTCAACCTTCGTCTCTCCCGAGCCCGTACGGGAGTTGTAGCGATGAGACAAGATAGTAGCTACTACGAAATACCACGAATACCACGAAATTGGGGAGAAAACGGGGTAAAAAAATATATTAAAAAAAAAAAAAAAAAAACACTATTATTGTACACAGAGTGAGTCCATGCAACTTTTTATTTGACATATTAAGCAAATTTCTACTCTTGAACATATTTAGGCTTGCCATAACAAAGTGGTTGAATGCTTATTTACTTTTCATTTTGTATTCATTTCTAAAAACATCATTCCACTTTGACATTTTGGGGTATTTTGTGTAGGCCAGAGACACAAAATCTCAATTTAATCTATTTTAAATTCATGCTGTATCACAACAAAATGTGGAAAAGGTCAAGGGGTGTGAATACTTTTTGAAGGCACTGTATGCACAGGAAACCATAGTCTCCCCTCCCCCATTCTCTAATTTGCAAGCCTGTGTGTTGTTGTTGGTGGGATTTGTTAGGGGATTCCATTGCAGCTGCAAGGGCTCTCTCACTTTGCAAACCAGTTTAGGCTGATGTTTATTCAACTGTACATCACCTGAGGACTCCAGCCCAAGGGCACAGACAACACCAAAAGTGATACACATGCAAACCTCTTCTGCAAATGCAAGGAAATGAGTCAGTCTATTAATGACATTTCCCTGTCTACGAAATGCTCTTTTACAAGACTAGACGGCTAAATGGATATAAAGGGGTAAAATATTAAACCAAATTGTGTGTTGATTGTTATTCCTCTGTCAGATGTTACTTTACATAAGGCCTAATGTCTCCTTTCCTTTTCATGAAACACACCATTTCCTGTCTAGGTGTAAATGCATCTCCCTTCAAACAAATAACTAATGTGTTGAACTGGCACTACAACAGCAATGACAGCTATTACAGGTCCCCCACTCAGATTCTAAATATAGACTTTGTCATTAACCCTGATGAACCGCATTACATTACATCCATTGTAGAAACATTAAATTGATTAAAGTATGGACAAAGTGATGAGGAAAAAAGGAGGACAGGCTGCAGATATGTTTATGTAAGGCATGTGTGCATGCCTGAGTGTGTGCGAGAGCGCGTGTGAACCACACAGCTTACCTGCAGGGACTGAAGCGAGTCAGAGTTGGTGTCACAGTACAGGATGATGTTGTTGGCCATACTGAAGCTCTCCCTCACACCCAGGTGGTAGAACAGGGAGGGCTGGCGGAAAGCGTCCGTCATCTCCACCACAGCTATGTCTGTGAGGGACAGAGAGCCTGTTAGTGGGCTTAACACTGAACAACTGTACCTAATTCTACAGTATAACATACAGTATGTCATGCCTATAACGTATTGTAGCCTACTATATAGTTTCTTCACATTTACCAATTTGTTTAAGTGTCAAATGAAATAAGATGAGATTGATGCTTCCTGATGGGACAATGATGCCTGTACAGTTGTTTTGGAGTAGGATCTTCAATTTGCCCAAATTGTCATTTTTGGACCAGACTGTGACATCACAAAATCTTCCAAAAGAAAAAGGTCAAAATAACATTGTCTGGTATTAAGTATGGGGTGTGGTTTTTACAGAAGTATGGGGTGTGGTTGGGGTGTGGTTTTTACAGAAGTCCCTCTGGTACCACTGACTGATAACAGCACAAATAAAAGTGGGCTAAAACGGTGCTTCAGTGTTCTGTAATGACAGTGTTCTCCAGAAAGAAAACATTTAACAGACCCACTCCACCTTTCATGTGCTTCCAAGTTTCCCCTTCCATGTTAACATACACATTACATAGAGCTTGTGATCCCTTCCAATGGAGCGCCTTTTCACTGTATATCCTGGGTTCCAGTCCACTACAGACCCAACGCTAGTCTCACTCACTGAGAACCAAACGTCCACACAAGACAGCCAATGCCAAAAGGATCATCAAAGCAAATAAGCAATCTATTTTAATGTGGTGTGTCTGCTGCTGTGTAGTGACACAAAGAAAGGTCCCAGCGAAGACAGCCTGGCTTAAAATGGGTGGGGTAGGCTATGTACAGCGCTCTCCTTGGAAACTTCTGCCTTATGTAAGATTAGGTTTGAGCCAAGGCAAATATTAGCTTACATTAATTATGATTTAGGAACATATAGACATATGGAAAACGTGGTAGACAGTGGCGGTCGGTGACGAGGGAGGATGATTTTTTTTAATTAGCATGGCCTTATTTCTATTACAGCATATTGAATGACTATTTTCTATTCCCCCAGCTACCTGGGGCGGCAGGCCTGTAACGGAATGGTTGCTAGATCTAAATCCCTGAGCTGACAGGGTAAAAATCTGTCGTTCTGCCCCTGAACAAAGCAGGGTCGTCATTGTAAATAAGTATTTGTGAAACACTGACTTGCCTCGTTAAATAAAAGGTTAAAATATATATATATATATATATATTTTTTTTTTAGGGTGTACTCATTAGTCCAACAGTTGCAAATGAGAGTATCTATTGCACAAATTCAGGTATGTTTATCCCTGTTTGCTTCCGTTTAAGAAACGTTTTTCAACAGAATTGGCAAAATAAACACACCACACCCCTGATCACATGCAAACACAGTTCACTTACATAGCAGCCACATACAAACAGCATGATCGTTTTGCCCGTGGTAGAATTCCTTCTCGCATCTACGCGCTCTCCTCTCACCTTTCCCCTTCGCTTGTGAACTTCAGTGCACAAAACCTCTATCTGTGACCAGGCAAAAACAACTTTCCAAGCCAAAACCTTCCTTTCATAACCGCTACACACAGCTTACATCGTTGTCATTATATTAGCTAACGTCATAGCTAGTCAACATAGCTACTAGAACTATCAGGTTAGTAAACCCGCTACAATGTACACTCAGCAAGCAGTTTAGCAGTTACACCGACGGCCCCGGTGGCAAAAATTCCAAGTCAAGCTTACCTTGAATTGGAAGAGTTCCAGTGTTGGATAGCCATGGCCAGATAGTTAATATAGCATCCCTCTCTGTTTGAGCCGGGTGTTTGAATAGGCTAATCTAGATAGCTGCATTCGCTAGATAAGTGAAAGTGGGGAAAAATACTATGAAATATAGCGCTCTCTCTCTCTTGCTTCTCCTTAATTTTTAAAGAAATACATTTGTTCAACTATTGTCTTTTGCTCTCTTTGAGTCAACTTCTCACCACATTTTATGCACTGCAGTTCTAGCAAGTTGCTTATGCTTTAAGTACAAGATTCATTCTCGGATTCTTTGATGGGTGGACAACATGTCAGTTCATGCTGCAAGAGCTCCGATAGGTTGGAGGATGTCCTCCGGAAGTTATCATAATTACTGTATAAGTCTATGGAAGTGGAGGAGGACCATGAGTAACCTAGGTTTTGTATTGAAGTCAATGTACCCAGATGAGGGCGGAAACTAGCTGTACTCCAGCTACATCATGGTGCTACCCTACAGAGTGCTGTTGAAGCTACCGTAGACCTTCATTGCAAAACAGTGTGTTTTAATCAATTATTTGGAATTATGAAAATTCACTAAGAACGATGGTCCTCCCCTCAATGTAAATTGTCCGGGTGGCCATTTGATTAATTGTTTAATTGTTGATTAAGCAAGACCTAGACTTGGCACCCCGGTACAGCTTATCGTGCGGTAGCAGAGAGAACAGTTTATGACTTGGGTGACTTGAGTCTTTGACCATTTTTTGGCCCTTCCTCTAACACTGCCTAGTATATAGGTCATGGATGGCAGGACGCTTGGCCCCAGTGATATGCTGGGCTGTACGCAGTACCCTTTGTGGTGCCTTACGGTCGGATGCCGAGCAGGCGGTGATGCCATAACAGGCGGTGATGCAACTGGTCAGGATGCTCTCGATGGTGGAGCTGTATAAATTTGAGGATCTGGAGACCAATGGCAAATCTTTTCAGTCTCCTGAGGGGGAAAAGGTGTTGTCGTGCCCTTTTCACGACTGTCTTGGTGTGTTTGGACCATGAACGTTTGTTGGTGAGGTGGACACCAAGGAACTTAAAACTCTCGACCCGCTCCACTACAGCCCCATCGGTGATCAGGCCTACCACTGTTGTGTCGTCAGCAAACTTAATGATGGTGTTGGAATTGTGCTGGGCCATGCAGTTGTGGGTGAACAGGAATTACAGGAGGGGACTAGGCACGCACCCATGAGGGGCCCCAGTGTTGAGGATCAGCGTGGCAGATGTGTTGTTACCTACCCTTACCAACTGGGGGTGGCCCGGGAGGTGTTTAGTCCCAGGGTCCTTAGCTTAGTGATGAGCTTTGTGGGCACTATGGTGTTGAAAGCTGAGCTGTAGTCAATGAGCATTCTCACATAGGTGTAATATATTTCTGTATTTCAGTCTTTTCTTCAAGCAAATTACAGGGATTTGGGCCTGGTCTCGGAGAAGCAGTATATCCTTCGGGCAGTGTGGAGTGCGATTGAGAATGCGTCATCTCTGGATCTGTTTGGGCGGTATGCATTCATGATTTCCGACGTAAGTGCTACTGAGCAGTAGTCATTTAGAAAGGTTACCTTCACTTTCTTGGGCACTGGGACTATGGTGGTCTACTTGAAAAATGTTGGTATTACAGACTCCGACAGGGAGAGGTTGAAAACGTCAGTGAAGAAAGACACTTGCCAGTTGGTCAGCGCATGCTCGGAGTACACGTCCTGGTAATCCATCTGGCCCTGCGGCCTTGTGAATGTTGACCTGTTTAAAGGTCTTACTCAAATTGTCTACAGAGAGCGATCACAGTCATCCGGAACAGCTGATGCTCTCATGCATGTTTCAATGTTACTTGTCTCGAAGCGAGCATAAAAGTAATTTAGCTCGTCTGGTAGGCTCGTGTCACTGGGCAGCTCGCGGCTGTGGTTTTCTTTGTAGTCTGTAGTAGTTTGCAAGCCCTGCCACATCTGATGAGCATCGGAGCCGGTGTAGTACGATTCGATCTTATTCCTGTATTGACGCTTGCCTGTTTGATGGTTTGTCGGGGGGCATAGAGGGATTTTGTATAAGCTTCCAGTTAGAGTCCCGCACCTTGAAAGTAGCAGCTCTACCCTTTAGCTGAGTGTGGATGTTGCCTGTAATCAATGGCTTCTGGTTGGGGTATGTACATACCCTGTTGTCACTGTTGGGATGACATCATCGATGGACTTATTGATGAAGCCAGTGACTGATGTGGTGTACTCCTCAATGCCATCAGAAGAATCCCGGAACATATTCCAGTCTGTGCTAGCAAAACAGTCCTGTAGCTTGGCATCTGCTTCACCTGATTACTGACCGAGTCACTGGTGCTTCCTGCTTTAATGTGCTCCGTTCACATGCCATTATGTTTCCTGGCGTCAAGTAGAAGCTGACTTGAAGAGGGAACTATCAGTGCACCAAGATGTCATACAAATCAGTCAAGAAAAAGTAAATGGGACTAATATTCAATTCACACAGCAACAAGTGTTGCTAGCTGCTTCTAGAAAGTAATTCAAGCACTCAGATGTGTAATGTTATTTTCAGATCAGGTTTATTTGCCCAAGAAACCAAACCACTTAAATAGGTTTAAGTGCCCAAATTAAGTTCAGTATTGTTCTGCTAAAACAACCCAGGGAACAAGACACTATATTGGTGTTTAAGTTGAGCGTGCCGTGCCTGCTTCTATAAATAAACTCTCATAGGAAAGCATGCAGGGTACTTTCACAATGGTTATTCAGCAGTTTGGAAACCCTGCCCAAAAATAAGAAATACTACTTTATTTTTAGAAATGAGTGCAATATGGAGGAAGAAGACAAGCCCCCAACCCGACAGGAAATGTGAGTAATCCGGCAGAAAGAATCCTCGGCTTTTGATACTTTAGTTTCTGTTCACACTAGCATATTTCAGAGATTGAGTACCATGGCCCAGGGGGAAAGTGCAAGAACAGAATTAGAATTGATCCCATCCAGGTTGACACACAGGGAGTTGCTTACTACGTTGCCAGTTGCCTCAACTAGCCTCACACTTCCCGACTGGCATCTTGTAAAAGAAAAAAATGAACCAAGAGAACTTGATTTTAACAAGAGGGATTTGTTTTCTGTCAAATGAATGATCTTAATCCGATTTACCTTCAATTACACAAACATCATCTGGCAACAGCACCAGGAACAGTTCACCTGGCAACAGCACCAAGAAGACACATTTGAGAAGTCATGCAATAACTGTGATGGTCATGGAATTTTGGGGTTCGGTTATTTGTTGGGCAAATATCCACGGTCAAAGCAATAACTGTTCAAATAGCTCTATTAAGGTGTGCAATGCTCTCCTCTCATCCCTGTCTGCTTGTAGTGTGCAGCTGTTGCACACACTGAGTTTACTTAACATTAAGAACACCTTTCCATGATAGACTGACCAGGTAAATCCACTTCAATCCGTGTGGATGATGGTGAGGAGACAGGTTAAAGAAGGATTTCTAAGGCTTGCGACAATTGAAACATGAATTGAAAGTGAATGGGCAAAGCAAAAGATTTAAGTGCCTTTGAACAGGGTATGATAGTAGGTGCCAGGCACACATGTTTTTGTCAAGAACTGCAACGCTGCTGGCTTTTTCACATTCAACATTTTCCGTGTGTATCAAAAACGGTCAATCACCCAAAGGACATCGAGCCAACTTGACACATCTGTAGGAAGCATTGAAGTCATCATGGGCCAGCATCCCTGTGGAACGCTTACGACACGATGAATTGAGGCAGTTCTGAGGGCAAAAGGGGGGGACTCAATATTAGGAAGGTGTTCTTAATGTTTTGTCCACTCAGTGTATTTTACATTTGCTAGCCTAGCATTGATTTCAACTTCAGTTTTCATCACTTTGTCTCAGATTCACATTCACTTGTAAATGTCCACACTCACCAAGAATGAGATTTGGTAGTTCATTTCAATAGAAATGGTGGCTTTTAGCATTGTTCTTGCATATTTACAAACCGGACAAAACATATAGCCAGAGCACTATGCATAAGGTAGTACACACACAGATCGTGTTACAGCATCAAAGGGATCGCATTTAAGGAGAGAGCACATTTTTAAGGAGAGCGCACATTTTTTAAGGAGAGAGCGCACATTGGAGGAAGGAAACAGCGACAGTTCGATGGATTAAGGTAAAACCAATTGGTTATAATAATCATTCATTTATCCTACTGCTATTTGGTATATTGGATATATTTACTTAAAAATACAATAAAATGTATGTATTACAAAGGTTATGACTGTTATTTTATTTGCTGACTGCCTAATCATGCTAATATTAATCTGAATCAATCTCAAACACTGCCAATGTCCACAGCCAAAAACTGCTTCCCGTGCCCTACTGCCAACTTATGCTGGCACACCTGACACCACATACCCAAACTGCTGATAAAACCTGACTGAGTACTTTGATCAACCAACACTCTACACCACTCTATTTTTCCAATAAAGACTGGATTCCCTGGACAGTAGTGCGGCTGGTAATACAATTTATCCTGACCTGATGCTCTGTGGCCCACATGGACTGCCACCATACACATGAGCATGGATAAACAACTTAGTTGACAACCAATGGGAGCAGAGGACGACAGCCGCCAGCCAACCTTCAGGTCAGACCAAAGTGCATGTGGGATCTTGTGCAGGAATCCTCTGGCTGTCAAAACAATGCTGAATGTGATATGTGTAAGGCTATATGGTAATGTAGAGTGACTGATAACCTTTGAATCCATTACTCCAGAAGTGCTTCTTTTGGGATGAACTGAAATGAGTAGGGGACGGGTGAGGGTGAAACATCAGACTTTCTTGTTAGAGATTTACATGGTAGGATTTGGGATGTAATAGATACAGACTCTTAAAATGGCAAACAGACCAACTAAACTGAATGGAACACACACTGGGCCCCTGCTGTGAGGTACAGAAACACATTTGGTTAGTCAGTCAATGGTTCAGATCAGCTCACAGTGGAGCGACTTTAGTTGGGGGATAAACAATTACTTATATCAAGGTAATACTGTTCTCAGAATAATTTTTAACATGACTAATACCTCTACCCAGCACAGTAACAGGTGGCAGTCACCGCAAGAGTGTTGTCCTCGACACCAACATACAGTAAAAAAGCCTTAAAACCTTTACACCTTTTTAACAGAAGCCTACACCACCGTCTCACCTCATGTGGCTTGAACATGTGGTTTGACCTTTATCTATTGATGGGATTGATTTATTTAACCTTTATTTTGACAGGGAAGTCATACTGAGACCAGGGTGTATTTTACAGATGAGCCCTGCAGAAATACATTAGACACGTACAGTGCATTGGGAAAGTATTAAGACCCCTTCCTTTTTTCCACATTTTGTTACGTTACAGCTTTAAACTAAAAGGGATCAAATTAAGCTCAGGTGCATCTTGTTTCATTGATCATCCTTGAGATGTTTCTATAACTTTTTTAATGTTTTTTTTTTAAATAATGGGTGGATCAGCTTAATATTACAGAAAGAATGTTGCTTCCATCAATGTAATTGAAAATAAGTATTTGGTCAATAACAAAAGTTAATCTCAATACTTTGTTATATACCCGTTGTTGGCAATGACAGAGGTCAAACGTTTTCTGTAAGTCTTCACAAGGTTTTCACACACTGTTGCTGGTATTTTGGCCCATTCCTCCATGCAGATCTCCTCTAGAGCAGTGATGTTTTGGGGCTGTTGCTGGGCAACATGGACTTTCAACTCCCTCCAAAGATTTTCTATGGGGTTGAGATCTGGATACTGGCTAGGCCACTCCAGGACCTTGAAATGCTTCTTACGAAGCCACTCCTTCGTTGCCCGGGCGGTGTGTTTGGGATCATTGTCATGCTGAAAGACCCAGCCACGTTTCATCTTCAATGCCCTTGCTGATGGAAGGAGGTTTTCACTCAAAATCTCATGATACATGGCCCCATTCATTCTTTCCTTTACACAGATCATCATGACTTCTTACACTGAGGTTTCCACCCTCATGCTTCACAGTAGGTATGGTGTTCTGTGGATGCAACTCAGCATTCTTTGTCCTCCAAACACAATGAGTTGAGTTTTTACCAAAAAGTTATATTTTGGTTTCATCTGACCATATGACATTCTCCCAATCTTCTTCTGGATCAACCAAATGCTCTCTAACAAACTTCAGATGGGCCTGGACATGTACTGGCTTAAGCAGGGGGACACGTCTGGCACTGCAGGATTTGAGTCCCTGGCGGTGTAGTGTGTTACTGATGGTAGGCTTTGTTACTTTGGTCCCAGCTCTCTGCAGGTCATTCACTAGGTCCTCCCGTGTGCTTCTGGGATTTTTGCTCACCGTTCTTGTGATCATTTTGACCCAACGGGGTGAGATCTTGCGTGGAGCCCCAGATCGAGGGAGATTATCAGTGGTCCTGTATGTCTTCCATTTCCTAATAATTGCTCCCACAGTTAATTTCTTCAAACCAAGCTGCTTACCTATTGCAGATGCAGTCTTCCCAGCCTGGTGCAGGTCTCCAATTTTGTTTCTGGTGTCCTTTGACAGCTCTTTGGTCTTGGTCATAGTGGAGTTTGGAGTGTGACTGTTTGAGGTTGTGGACAGGTGTATTTTATACTGATAACAAGTTCAAACAGGTGCCATTAATACAGGTAACGAGTGGAGGACAGAGGAGCCTCTTAAAGAAGAAGTACAGGTCTGTGAGAGCCAGAAATCTTGCTTGCTTGTAGGTGACCAAATACTTATTTTCCACCATAATTTGCAAATAAATTAAAAATCCTACAATGTGATTTTCTGGATTTCTTTCCCTCATTTTGTCTGTCATAGTTGAAGTGTACCTATGATGAAAATTACAGGCCTCTCATCTTTTTAAGTGGGAGAACTTGACCAATTGGTGGCTGACTAAATACTTTTTTGCCCCACTGTACCTTTATGATTCCCCGCAAATCCTACCACCCTTCCAATAAACATTTAGGCTTCTACCTTCATATCTTATATACATTTTACAGACACAATCTATTTTACAATAGTTATATTTAGTTTGTTGTTAGTCCTTCCTCTATTTCTGATGTCCATCCAGTTTGATTTATATTTGTAACTGTGCTATTTCACAACATTTCTGAACCTATATACATTTTACAGACCCCGTATGTTTTACATTGGTTATCTTGTTATTAGTCCCACCCTTCAGCTCCATTCAACCTCTCCCATCTAGCAGATTTTGTATGGAATATCTACATAGACGTACAGAGGCCCCTTTATCAGCAACCGTCACTCCTGTGTTCCAATGGCAAGTTGTGTTAGCTAATCCAAGTTGATCATTTTAAAAGGCTAATTGATCATTAGAAAAACCTTTTGAAATTATGTTAGCACAGCTGAAACTGTTGTTCTGATTAAAGAAGCAATAAAACTGTCCTTCTTTAGACTAGTTGAGTATCTGGAGCACCAGCATTTGTGGGTTCGATTACAGGCTCAAAATGGCCAGAAACAGAGATCTTTCTTCTGAAACTCGTCAGTCTATTCTTGTTCTGAGATATTAAGGCTATTCCATGCGAGAAATTGCCAAGAAACTGAAGATCTCGTACAACGCTGTGTACTACTCCCTTCACAGAACAGCGCAAACTGTCCCTAACCAGAATAGAAAGAGGAGTGGGAGGCCCCGGTGCACAACTGAGCAAGAGGACAAGTATGTTAGTGTCTAGTTTGAGAAACAGATGCCTCACAAGTCCTCAACTGGCAGCTTCATTAAATAGTACCCGCAAAACACCAGTCTCAACGTCAACAGTGAAGAGGCGACTCCGGGATGCTGGCATTCTAGGCAGAGTTGCAAAGAACCCATGATGACAAAGTTAGTTGTCATTATGGGTTATCGTGTCTAGATTGATGAGGTGGTAAAACGATTTAATACATTTTAGAATAAGGCTGGAACATAACAAAATGTTTTTCTGAATACTTTCTGAATGCACCGTACAATATACTTTGTGACAAAACATATTAAGAAAAACAGACACATTTATCAACATAGAGGTCTCCGATCATTAGACTGAACTGACCAAGGGCGACCAGAAAATCTCATGTCTGGGTTATGTCAATAGCCACTGCTGCGTTTACTCAGTGAGGTCACAACATGTGAATATCAAACATGGATCCGAACAGCTATTTGATATACTGTGAACATGTTTCCACTTGCACATTCCTGATGCACATATTTACATGTTCTGTGAATGCTCCTTTCTTATGTCATTAAAAATGTGGGAATTCATGGCAGTTCAGCTTTTCCAAAAAAGGAGTGAAGTGGTCAGGCATCTAGTTCATTGTATACAAAAGTTTTTTTTCCTCTCTCTTTCCTTGTGATTCCACTCCTAAAATGTCCTGTTGTAGGAACATGATAAAGACGTTGGCAATCTTTAGGGAGCTTCTGTCATTTCAACAAAGCTTGTGGACATTTTGAACAGATACAAAAAGGGTTTCTGGGAACCACTTCCCAGCTCCCGTGAGAAGTATACAGAAAATTCCACAGAGGCCCTGTGGAAAATAGCCAAACCAAAAAAAGGGAACATATTGAGTTCTGTTTACACAACCAATAATGTTATGTTATGACAACCAACAACGGGTAAGCTGTGATGTCAGCTAAGTCTATACAACACAGGTGTTTTATGATTTCTTCACCTAGAAAATGTCCTATTGTATTATGGAGTATACAAAACACCTGATCTTTCCCTTATTGATCTATGATCTATGATCTATGATCCCTTATTGATTTCCCTTGTTAAATCCACTTCAAATCAGTGTAGCTGAAGGGGAGGACACAGGTTAAAGAATGATTTCTAAGCCTTGAGACATGGATTGTGTATGTGTGCCATTCAGAGGGTGAATGGGTAAGACAAAATATTTAAGTGCCTTTGAAGGGGTATGGTAGTAGGTGCCAAGCACACTGGTTTGTGTCAAGAACTGCAACGCTGCTAGGTTTTTCACACTCGAACATTTTCCTGTGTGTATCAAGAATGGTCCATCACTAGAGCTGTTACGGCGACCGTAAACCCACTTCACCAGGGGTCACAAGTCATGACGGCAGTCAAATTCCACATGACTGTTTAGTCACAGTAATTAGGTTTCTCCAAGCTCTGATACTGCTGATGGTCATAAGTAGCCTACCAATCTTGCTAACTGCCTGGTACTCAGCACTCTATAGTCTCTCTAATCACTCTGACATCAATGCAAAAGTGGTCATAAATCTAATCAAACACTTCATGAGAGCCCAAGAGCTCGTGTTGCGCAACATTTTTATAGGCTATGCAATTGCGTGAGAAAACAGAGTGATGGCCTCTATTAAAAAGAGGAGGATCCCATCAACTTTCTATAGGCTAAGCCTATATTTCTATAGGCTAAGCCTATATAGAAGCCTATTGCTTCTCTTTACAACAGGAGTATAGCCTACCTGGCTGGCATGAAAATTAACAATGGGAAAAGCATCCTCCATTTGCTATTGATGATCCTATTGCATAGATGACATGTATTTTTTCCCCCTGCCCCTGTTTCGAGCTGGTGCATGATATTGGTCCTTTCTAAATCAAAACAAATTTCACTCATATTATTTAGTATATGTAATGACAATATTAAATCAAAAACAGTCTGATGGGTGGCAATATTAGCCTATCACTTGTGAATTATATATTATTACTTGTGAATGATGCCCAGCTTGTGTGCAGTAAGGCAAGAAACAGCTAATGTCGACTTAAAAAAACATATACAAATCAGTCGCACACCTCATGTAACCTAGCCCATAGGCTTATTTGTTTTCATAAGGTTTGTATTACAACTAAATGGCCCAAAAAATTCTTAAAATGAAGCCCATTAATCCACTTTACAATGGATGTACAGCCTAACTGGCATACATTCGCAACACATGAGTTTCAAGTTTGGGGAAGATAATTTTCACCATAAAAATGCACCTTTTATAATAGCATGACATGCATAATCACATTTGCGGTCAATTTTGAGAATGGTGTTTCCCACTAATTTTCCGACTAATGGGCAATATGGCTGGGAATTGCCAGGGACCTCACGATACTTAGGTGCCGATACGATATGTATTACGATTCTATATGCATTGCGATTCAATACTGCAATTTTATTGCGATTTGATGTTCCAAACATATTTCTCACTAGGCTGTCTGCTGCAGAGACAAAAGAGAGCTTGTTTGATCAGTCAGGTTAATAAAAGTGTTGAAAACATGTTGGCTCACTATTTAAAAAGAAGATGGATAATAAATGATAGGATGAAAAATACCCGAGTTTTGACGCAGGCATAGACAACTAGCGCTAGCGAACGCTACCTACAGCTGCAAAAAATATACAGTACCAATCAAAAGTTTGGTCACTCCAAGAGTGTGTAAAACTGTCATCAAGGCAAAGGGTGGCTACTTTGAAGAATCTCAAATATAAAATATATTTCGATTTGTTTAACACTTTTTTTAGTTACTACATGATTCCATTTGTGTTATTTTATAGTTTTGATGTCTTCACTATTATTCTACAAGGTAGAAAATAATAAAATAAAGAAACACCCTTGAATGTCTAAACTTTTGACTGGTACTGTGTATATATATATATATATATATATATATATATATATATATATATATATATATATATATATATATATATATATTTACTTATATACATACACACAGTGGGGAGAACAAGTATTTGATACTGCCGATTTTGCAGGTTTTCCTACTTACAAAGCATGTAGAGGTCTGTAATTTTTATCATGGGTACACTTCAACTGTGAGAGATGGAATCTAAAACAAAAATCCAGAAAATCACATTGTATGATTTTTAAGTAATTAATTTGCATTTTATTGCATGACATAAGTATTTGATCACCTACCAACCTGTAAGAATTCCGGCTCTCACAGACCTGTTAGTTTTTCTTGAAGAAGCCCTCCTGTTCTCCACTCATTACCTGTATTAACTGCACCTTTTTGAACTCATTACCTGTATAAAATACACCTGTCCACACACTCAAACAGACTCCAACCTCTCCACAATGGCCAAGACTAGAGAGCTGTGTAAGGACATCAGGGATAAAATGGTAGACCTGCACAAGGCTGGGATGGGCTACAGGACAATAGGCAAGCAGCTTGGTGAGAAGGCAACAACTGTTGGCGCAATTATTAGAAAATGGAAGAAGTTCAAGATGACGGTCAACCAACCTCGGTCTGAGGCTCCATGCAAGATCTCACCTCATGGGGCATCAATGATCATGAGGAAGGTGAGGGCTCAGCCCAGAACTACATGGCAGGACCTGGTCAATGACCTGAAGAGAGCTGGGACCACAGTCGCAAAGAAAACCATTAGTAACACACTACACCGTCATGGATTAAAATACTGCAGCGCACGCAAGGTCCCCCTGCTCAAGCCAGCGCATGTCCAGGCCCGTCTGAAGTTTGTCAATGACCTTCTGGATGATCCAGAGGAGGAATGGGAGAAGGTCATGTGGTCTGATGAGACAAAAATAGAGCTTTTTGGTCTAAACTCCACTCGCCATGCTTGGAGGAAGAAGAAGGATGAGTACAACCCCAAGAACACCATCCCAACCGTGAAGCATGGAGGTGGAAACATCATTCTTTGGGGATGCTTTTCTGCAAAGGGGACAGGACGACTGCACCGTATTGAGGGGAGGATGGATGAGGCTATGTATCGCGAGATCTTGGCCAACAACCTCCTTCCCTCAGTAAGAGCATTGAAGGTGGGTCAAATCAAATCAAATGTATTTATATAGCCCTTCGTACATCAGCTGATATCTCAAAGTGCTGTACAGAAACCCATCCTAAAACCCCAAACAGCAAGCAATGCGGGTGTAGAAGACACCAATGCAGGTGTCTTCTAGCAGGTGTAGAAGGTTGTGGCTGGGTCTTCCAGCATGACAACAACCCGAAACACACAGCCAGGGCAACTAAGGAGTGGCTCCGTAAGAAGCATCTCAAGGTCCTGGAGTGGCCTAGCCAGTCTCCAGACCTGAACCCAATAGAAAATCTTTGGAGGGAGCTGAAAGTCCGTATTGCCCAGCGACAGCCCCAAAACCTGAATGATCTGGAGAAGGTCTGTATGGAAGAGTGGGCCAAAATCCCTGCTGCAGTGTGTGTAAACCTGGTCAAGAACTACAGGAAACATATGATCTCTGTAATTGCAAACAAAGGTTTCTGTACCAAATATTAAGTTCTGCTTTTCAGATGTATCAAATACTTATGCCATGCAATAAAATGCCTATTAATTACTTAAAATGCAAATTAATTACTTTAAAAAATCATACAATGTGATTTTCTGGATTTTTGTTTTAGATTCCGTCTCTCACAGTTGAAGTGTACCTATGATAAAAATTACAGACCTCTACATGCTTTGTAAGTAGGAAAACCTGCAAAATCGGCAGTGTATCAAATACTTGTTCTCCCCACTGTATATATATATATATTTTACAAATCAATACTTGAAGTCAAACATAGATGTAATATCATCCAAAAATAATATTGCAATATGTAATTATCAATTCCCCCCCCCCCCAATCATCACTAATGGGCAAGGAGGGAAATGTACTTTAGTTTAAGTCAAAAGGTTCAGTTTACTTCTGGAGTGTAATGGAAATTTGAACCTCTACCCAAACTAAGCAAAACAATCCATGATGCTAGGGAGCCTCACTTCTAGGGGCACATAATGGTAAAGGAAAATGTGTGTGGGAAAATTATCCCCCTTCCCCACTTTGTGGAGCAAATGAGACATTCCCCCATTGAGACTCTCTAGTGCTCAATGGATTCCAGGTTGACAAATGGCTAGGCTATAGGCATTGTGAAAAGAAGTAGGCTGGGGAAAGTAGTTAATTTAATACTTCTAAACATTGACTTGTAAAACCAGTCACACAATCTTATGTGCAGTTTTCTGTGTGCTCATGGCAACCACAATAGAAGCCCCATTAGAGACAACTGGTGTGGCATGTGGATTAATGTGCATGGGCCCATTCCCACCCACTGCAATGGATGTAGAACAGTAGTGAACCTGTTCTACTTTGGTGATATATGGTATGTGTTGTAGGCTGGGGTTTGATGGTTGGAGTTTGATTCAGAAGAATAGACAATGACAAAGGTATATTTGTTTTGATTCTGATAGTTTGAGGGCAACACAATCAATAGCCCATCACATACATGCTGCATGTCACCACCACCTCCTACCTGCATTATAGAACTGGTCAAGCACACACGTCTCTCCAAAGTCGATCTTTCCAAAGTGTATGATTTCCAGTTTACTTCCCACTGAGTCGCACGCGTCTTTCAGGCAATGCAGGGCCATGTTCTCTGCGGTGTGCGGCTGAGTGAGCTCGCTGTTGACGACATATGCCACCGTGACAGCCCTGCTTTTACATTTCACCGTAGACAACAAGCCGCCACTGTCCTTCGGGCAGCTCAGAATATTAGGAATGATGCTTCCGCTGACCACCGAGTCGTGCCAGAATGTCCCAGCGTCGGGAATGGGGGCACCGCTCACGCTGTCTTCCCGGGGGCCAGCAGAGTCCCCGCAGGCACCCCCAGGGCCCGAGCCAGGACCAAAGGAGGGAACCGACAATGATATCCCTTCATCTTGACTCATTTTTTCTATGTCGGTTTTGGTTGACAATCACTCTTATGTGTTCTTATGGATCCTCAGTTGCTCGACATCCCCATACATCCAAAGTCAACATTACGCACGTTTCCTCACATACATTCTATGCACAAAGCATGCAAGATATTTCAACACAGGTAAACAGTCTGGTGATATGGATCCACCTCCTGTATATTCATGTCTGGTTTCGCATGAAATTGTGCAATCTGCAGTAATAAACCAAGATAGTGGGCACTACAACCATTGAAAATCAGTGTTACTGTTAAGTCACGACACATATGCTACTCATATACAGCTAACAATCCTATGGCAAGGAACAGTTACCACTGAATTGTAACATTCTTGTGCATCTCGAAATCGACTCTTCATAGTTTCCGAAGTTAAGCACGAGCGCAGGTTGCAATGGTTACAAACCGACGGTGAGCTTGTTGGTAGATCCACCGTTCTAGGAAGCAGATCAGGGTTGTGTGCAGCACCGCAATAATTTAGAAATAATGCACATAGAATAATTCATGCCAACAAGACAATTATATCCAGTCCCCGAACCTGCCCTATTTCCACTATTATCTTCCCTGCAAAAGCACACGCACACTGGGTGGAGGTTGAGCGTTGTTTACGGGCGGTGACATGACCAAATTTGGAACAGTTGGCGCGTATTCCCCGTTAAAGCCACAGTCTGCAATTTTTCCAGTAAGAATAAGATTTACAATAATTTGAACTAATGAACACTCTCCTTGATTTTGAGGTAAATTACTTAAAAACAGTCCTGATTAGAATACTACAAGTATATTACCTTATCATCCATCAATGTTCTTGTAAACACATTATAAATTCAAATCATCTAAAAAATAATATTGCTGCTCTCATGGAATGTCATTCATATACATCACAGTAATCGCTGGCTACAGTATTTGATTTGCACGTGAACATTACACTTGGTCCTAGTGTTATCACTACACCAGAATTTTTACTTCGATACCGATACCAGGTTTAGTATCACGATACTCAATACCACTACGATTCTCAATACCAAAGTGATACCAAAACAATACCAACACAATACCAAGATTAAAAAAACAATAAATAAGGTGTGTTAGCCAAAGTCTCAGAATGGTACTTGATCCAGACATATATTTTGAGCTCAATATCATTACATTTAAAACATGTGTGAATGAATGCATTATTAAATTAATAAATTATACAATCACACAATCAATTTGACAGTTTTTATTTTTATTTTTATTTTTTACCAATATAACTACATACCATAATGGTAATAATTGATTTGACTGATAATCTGTAGTCTATTGATACATTGGTTAAATCAAGATTTAGTCTGGCCTATTTACAATACAGGTGAATGCATATTCAATATTTATTGAGTTTGTTTGGACTGATTTCATGGGGCTACAGATGAAAAACAATATGCTTTCCTTACATTTGGGACATATTTTAATGTACCGATCAACAGCATTTGCATAGAAGAAGCAATCTCGTATTTTATAAAAGAGTGCGCTGTGTCTTTAAGACCCATGACATCATTCACACACGCACTCAGTTCGAGCCTTGAGCAAAGATGATCCATAGAGATAGATAGAGGACTCATCTTTATGTTTGTGCCATTATAGTGTCTGTGACAGCATGGACAGCGCCAGTGAGGCTACAACCCATAGGGATCCCCACACAGTTGATTACTTTCAAAGATATTTATAACTAACCCAAGATAGTTTATCTGTGTTGTTTACAGTGGGAGCAAATGAAGCATAGTGAAATTGACATAATGGCACCGGAGGGGATGGCTGCCAATTTATGGGCTCCTAACCAACTATGCTATTTTGTTTGCTTTTTTGCATTGTTTGTAACTTATTTTGTACGTAATGTTGCTGCTACCGTCTCTTATGACCAAAAAGAGCTTCTGGATATCAGAACAGCGATTACCTTTTGAGGATCTAAGGACCCATGCCAAATCTTTTCAGTCTCCTGAGGGGGAATAAGCGTTGTCGTGTCCTCTTCATGACTGTCTTGGTGTGTTTTGACCATGACCGTTTGTTGGTGATGTGGACACCAAGGAACTTGAAGTTCTCAACCTGCTCCACTACAGCCCCGTTGATGAGAATCTTATTTGGTCCCATGAAATTGGTCTAAAGCTTCTTAGTTTACAATTCAGTGATGGGTCCCTTTTGTAGGCATGTGGATCAATTTCCAACTGAGTTGGGCTCTCAATTTACTGTTGAGAGTTAGAATAGTAGCAGTGGGGAACCGTAACATCCTTCTACACCTTCAGATCAGGCCTAAGGATTTATTGTTTTTTCTTTAAATATAAATGTAGTATTTTCTATAATTAAAATTATATTCTGATTTCATCTCTTCAGTTTGTGTTGGAAAGGGAAGGGTTAACACTGAAGTGAAAAAAAATATCCAATCAATATTTTTCTTTGGTGGTGTCTGGGGAGAAAAATCTAGCTAGCTAAATCAGCCATTGGCTAGGCCCTCAGAAGCTAAACTGAAAACATCTCCCATTCAACTGCATTAGGGCATAGTTGTGGAGTGACTGTGAAATCAACCAACCACATTTTTAACTTGCAATGGGTGGGATGGTGTTTAAAATAATGTTGTTGTTTTTTACTTTCTGACTTCTGCCGTTTCTAAGGCCTACATGCAAAGCATGTCACTCCTGAGAGCACAGCTCTAATTAAATTACATTAGGTTACCCACAGAAGCAGGCCAACCGATGCAAAATGCATAAATATGCACCTATTCAATAATATCAATACCTTCTGTATTTGTGTGTTTTGCATAGGTTGTCCTGCTTTTTTCTTTTGTTTATTTAAGTAGGAAAGTCAGCTAAAAATACATTCTTATTTTCAATGACAGCCTAGGAACTGTGAGCTAACTGCCTTGTTCAGGGGCAGAATGACAACTCTTTACCTTGTCATCTTGGGGATTTGATCTTCCAACCTTTGAGTTACCAGTCCAATGCTGCAACCACTAAGCTCCCTGCTCCCCTGCTGCCCTATGATTCTGTTGGTAACCTAATGTAATTTAATCATTCAATAAGTCCATCCAATGTTTTGGGTTCCTAAATGCTACTGCCATATAGTGGTTCATTTGGGACTAAGAAGGTTAAGTTTGGATATAGCTGTATGTAGGCACAAGTGGCTGTAAAATGAGACTAGGTAATATTGCACTACAGATTTCAGATGTCTATATGTGTAGGCCTATACATTTTGGATTTGTTATTGCATGACCTAATGTCATTTCTATCAAATCTAGGTAAAACACCACAACAACTGGTAAGTAGACTTACTAAGTAAAACACTATAACAACAATTTTTTTATTTAACTAGGCAAGTCAGTTACGAACAAATTCTTATTTTCAATGACGGCCTAGGAACAGTGGGTTAACTGCCTGTTCAGGAGCAGAATGACAGATTTGTACCTTGTCAGCTCAGGGATTTGAACTTGCAGCCCTTTACGGCTACTAGTCCAACGCTCTAACCACTAGGCTACCCTGCCACCCCTTAGTAAGTAGACTTACTAAGTAAAACACCACAACAACTGGTAAGTAGACTTACAATGTAAAACATCACAACAACTGGTAAGCAGACTTACTAAGTAAAACACCACAATAACTGATAGGTAGGCTTACTCAGTAAAACACCACAACAACTGGTAATGTACGGTGCTTTATTTCAACCTGTAATTCCTGCAAAATATACATATTGAGAGCAACAAATAAATAGGTTTTGTATCACATTTCATTCATTACTTTATTTCCCTGCACCTCAAACTTCCCCTAGACTAGTTCCTTCCTCCTCATAATACTAGACCCTCGTTTGGGCAGAGGGGGACCCCTTGTGGTCATTGTAGCCTACCCGTGTGGTTCCATATGATTTGCCTACCTTCAAGCAAAATATAATTCATAGGGGGTCTATATGGGATTTTAAAATAGCTCCCTTGTGAAATGTTGCTACCTTATTTACATTTAGCTTCAAAGAGATCCTTGAGATGTTCTATTACAACTGTTACAACTGTTGGATCTAGGAACACAAGCATTTCACTTCACCCACAATAACATCCGCTAAATATGTGTATGTGACCAATACAATTTGATATGATTTGATTTGTTTACTCTGACATCATCACAACTGAGAGACAAAAACTCAAGAACTTAGCATGTCTAGGTGAATACCCCAGGTCTTTGAATAGACACTGGGAGGTAGTACAGGCACATTTTAAACCCAGCATCCAGGGGCAATGAAGGAAGTGTAAAATGCATGAGCGTTTAGAGAGCTACAAGGGAGAGAATTCTGGAGGGAAAACGTTTACTACAGATGAAGCACTTTGTTCAAATCATGAGGTACTATTAAAGGGAATTGAATATTTTCACTTACTTTTGAGTTTACATCTGGCCTGATCCATTTTTTAATCTTCCACGTGTGATATCCGATAATCTAACTAGCCTACGGCCTATGTTATCAAAGTTAAAGCCTTTTCAATACCATTGATAAAACATAACACACTATATTGTTGATATAAATGTCTCACACTTTAGTCACCCCCCAACAACAACACGAGCCAGACTAAGGCTAAATTCAGTCAAGATTCTTTTTTAAAAGCAAATAAGTAGATGAAAAGAGCCCTTTGTGGAAAGTCTGAGGGGGATTTACAAGTTTTAGACCCAATGGCTCTTTCATTTCTTCTGGAAAACAACCAAAGACCCTGCTAATCAGTGACAGGAAAAGGATTTGTGTTAATCAGCCAATTACTGTAAATGTTTTTGTGGCTTATCTTTTGGTATGAGGTAAGTCCCATTTCCCGATCACCATCATAGGTGTCTGTGTTGTCTTAGATGTTTACCCAGGACCAGTTCAGTGTGATGTGAGTTTCCCCAGTGACGGGACACTGATAGTGAGTGTTAAAGCACAACCTATTGGGCGTGCCACGTCATTTCAACGTGGAAATGTGGGTCATTTTTGTTTGAGAGGTTGATCAATGAGTTTTCAACCTTTATTCACCCACTCAAAAAGACAGCCAGAAGTTTGTTGAATTCCCAATGTCTTATCACTATGTTTCAACCATCTAAAAGCACAACCAAATTCCAATGGAAAAACAATGTCAGATGTTTTTGTTTAGTTGTCATCTCAAATCATTTTCAACCATTTAAAAGCACAGCGAAGTTCAAACGGGAATACAATGTCAGATATTTTGTATTTAAAAAACAGTTTAATATGTTATCACTGTGCTTCATCAAATACTGCAACCAAACGACCTGGATTATAGTTATTGTAGAGATTACATTAAAAGTACATAGTGCAAATGCAAATGCTATATATAGCAAATGCTATATAGGCCGAAATAGCATCACACCATTGATCATATAGGACATAGAGTATGGTAACATTTAATCTACTCTGTTAACCTGCCCTTTGGAATGACTTCGATAGCAACAGTGAATCTATGTAGTTATCAGGAAATCCAGTAGGAGATGCTGCCCAACCCATTGTTTTTGTTCTGATAGTGGATATAACGTTGAAGATCTGACATTGTTTCAAAGGTACAAATTTAACATATTTCATACAAGGGTTGTCCGTGTTGAAAATTGGTTACCATCATTCTGTGGTTGAAATTTCACAACTTTTTGCAAATCCAATGTACAGTATTTTCCTCATAGATTCCACATCACAATATGTTGACAAATTATGTTGAAACAGCATTGATTCAACCAGTTTGTTCCCAGTGGGAAGGATGACAGTAAGGCTGCGTTTACGCAGGCAGACCAATTCTGATCTTTTCCCACAAATTAATCCAATCAAATCAAATTGATCTATAAAGCCCTTTTTTTCATCAGCAGATGTCACAAAGTGCTTATACAGAAACCCAGCCAAAAACCACAAACAGCAAGCAATGCAGATGTAGAAGCACGGTGACTAAGAAAAACTCCCTAGAAAGGCAGGAAGAAACCTAGAGAGGAACCAGGCTCTGAGGGGTGGCCAATCCTCTTCTGGCTGTGTTGGGTGGAGATTATAAGAGTACCTGATCGTTCTTCAAGATCTTCAAACGTTCATACTGTAGATGACCAGCAGGGTCAAATAACTATCACAGTGATTGTAGAGGGTGCAACAGGTCAGCACCTCAGGAGTAAATGTCAGTTGGTTTTTCATAGGTTGAGACAGCAGGTGCAATAGAGAGAGAGGGACGGGGGTCGAAAACAGCAGGTCTGGGACAAGGTAGCACATCCGGTGAACAGTTCAGGGTGCCATAGCCACATGCAAAACAGCAGAAACTGTATCAGTAGCATGGCCAGGTGGACTGGGGGACTGGGGACAGCCAGGAGTCATCAGGCCAGGTAGTCCTGAGGCATGGTCCTAGTGTTCAGGCCCTCCTCCGAGAGAGAGAGAGATTAGAGCGAGCATACATAAGTTCCCACAGTACACCAGATAGGACAGACTGACCCTAGCGTCTCGGCACATAGAATATTGCAGCATAGACACTGGAGGCCAATACAGGGGGGGTCAGGGGACACTGTGGCCCTGTCTGACAATACCCCTGGACAGGGCCAACCAGGCAGGATATAACCCCACCCACTTTGCCAAAGCACAGCCCCGACACCACGAGAGGGATATCAACTGACCACCAACTTACTACCCCGAGACAAGGTTTAGTATAGCCCACAAAGATCTCCACCACACGAGCCCGTGGGGGTGCAAAACTGGACAATAAGATCATGTCAGTGACTCAGCCCACTCAAGTCGAGTACAGCGAAAAAAACCTGGCACGACGTGACGCACCCCTCCTAGGGACGGCATGGAAGAGCACCAGTAAGCCAGTGACTCAGCCCCTGCAATGGGGTCAGAGGCAAAGAATCCCAGTGGAGAGAGGGGAGCCCACCAAGCAGAGACAGCAAGGGCAGTTCGTCACTCCAGTGCCTTGCCGTTCACCTTCGCACCCATGGGCCAGTCTACACTCAATCATAGGACCTACTGAAGTGATAAGTCTTCAATAAAGACTTAAATGTCGAGAACGAGTCTGCGTCTCTCACATGGATAGGCAGACCATTCTGTAAAAATTGAGCTCTATAGGAGAAAGCGCTGCCTCCAGCTGTTTGCTTAGAAATTCTAGGGACAATAAGGAGGCTTGCGTCTTGTCACCGTAGCGTACGTGTAGTACAGGAGGCTGCTGAGGGGAGGACGGCTCATAATAATGTCTAGAACGGAGTGAATGGCATCAATTACATGGATACCAGTCCACTTCAGCTATTACCACAAGCCCATCCTCCCCAATTAAGGTGCCACCAACCTCCTGTGAAGTGTATGTACGGCAGGACCAAATTGGAGAGATACTGTAGGTAGGTGCAAGTCCATGTAATGCTTTGTAGGTTGTAAAACATCAGCCCTAGCCTTAACAGGAAGCCAGTGTAGAGAGGAGTAATATGATTTTGGTTCTTGTCAAGATTCTAGCTGCAGTATTAGCACTAACTGAAGTTTATTTAGTGCTTCATCCAGGTAGCAGGAGAGTAGAGCATTGCGGTAGTCTAATCTAGAAGTGTCAAAAGCATGGATTAGCTTTTCTGCCAAATGTTTTGAGAAAAATAAATCTGATTTTTGCAAATTTACGAAGATGTAAATGATGAATCTTTTGACCAACCGGATCAGCTCTTTTTCCAATAATTGTGCAAAAGATCAGAATTGGTCTGCTTGAGACTGCTCCTTTCCTCAGACACTGCCAGAGTCAGTTTCCTCAGTCTGCTGTCTGGTTAGTGTGTAAACACACGGGCAGGACAGGCAGCCTGCCGCTCCCTCCGTGCAGAGAATAGAGAAGTCTAGAAAAACGTGTCGGACGTCTGCTGGTGTTGTGGCTAAAAAGTGAGACAGACTACACTTTAGGCTTAGAGACTGGGTGGTCTGACAAAGCATGGACCTGGACCACACACAATCCAATGAGTGGAATTTCAGTGGTCTGACTGCTGTTGTTGAACTGAAAGTGTTAACACATAACTGCTGTGTAAAAAACATATTAGTGGTTGAAGTCATATGTTAAAGTTTGGGACAACATTGGGGTATGATGAGGGGAGCAGTTGTGTAGGGTAGGCTACATTTTCAAGCTCAGTTGGAACAACACACTGAAAGAGTGGAGCAAAGAAAGGAAGGAAGGCAGCATGTTTATATAAAAAATATAATATTTTATTCCAAACTACAAAAGTGAAAACATGTAACTTCTTTGTCACACTTCTCAATAAAATAGTATCAAAACTGTCACAGGAACAGTCAAACTCAGCAAATAAGCTATCAATAAACATATTGAAGCAAGAGAAAAAACAAAAAACAAACACTTTTTAACTTTAAATTAACTTCAACAACTGTACAACAATATGTACAACATTTACAGCATCAATAATATCTAAAAAAGGAATGAAGCTACAAATCCTCCAGTCTTTTTTTGACAAAATACAGATTCCTTCCTTGCAACCTGAATCAGTCAGTCAAAGTCAAACACCTCTTTTCTCAGTGCTGTGGCAAACCCTCAAAGCATGCACACTACGCTCCTTGTCTGGGAGGACGGTTGTTTTTCAGCATGGGATAAACCATGACCTGTCATTAACACTGCAACAGTCAGGCTCTGCAAACAGTGAACTATACACAAGGACACATTCAACTAGCACTCTGGTGCTGTAGCACTCTGGTGGGTAAAGGATTTAAGTGTCTCTACTACTGGGGTTAAAAGTTTTCACCCTTTGTTACTTTAAGTGCTCCGAGGTTGGAAACGGCCCAGTTAGTTGGATCCACACCACAGTTTAGGGAGAGGGGAACATGGCATCAGCCAATTTGTGACAAAAACATAGGTTGTCACATAGTAGAACTATAGTGCAGTATTTTTCTTGGGGCCGCAGAGCAGCCCCCTTGTCTTTAGGGAAAGTGGCCCTAAACATACATCAATTTACTCATACATATATACATTGAATATACGCGTATAGGTTTCTGTCCTTGTACAAAATACAAAATTAGAAAATGAGGAAATAACAAACCAAAAGAAAAACAAATATTGTGCTGCGAGATGAGATGGATATCTGTTGGATTCAAGTTAAGAGTCATTGGTTGTTTTTCTTCTTTGGTGATGTAATTATTTACGCCATGTCTCCAAGCATCTTCTTGTAGTACATGGACTCGAAGATGTCGTTCTCGCCGGGGCAGTTGTAGTGGCACGCACAAGTCTTGATGAACATCATCTGCTTCTTCATGACCTGGCCGTCGGGGCACTTGAACTCCATGGGCAGGGTGGTGGTTCTGTGGGGGGTGCAGCAGCGACCATCGGTGCACACGCCACAGAACTTGGGGCGGTAGGACTTGGTGGTGGTGCAGCCAGAGATCTCAAACTTCATGGGCTTGGACACTCTTGGTGTGCGGATGCATTTCTTTCCCTTCTGTAAGAGCAAAGCAAATTAAAACACAAACATTAGTGACCATTCCTTCATTCTTGATTAGAGGAAGTGTTTATATTGTAGTGAATGGGTAGGCTAGTTTGGGTCGTGGTTGAAGGATGTCTTTACCCTAATGCTTTGCTCCATGTGGGACTCGCAGGGCCTGACCATACACAGACGGGACTGTTTCTCCAGGCGGCACTCGCGGTTGTCATTGGTGACTCTGGTAGAGATGCCCAGGCCGCAGGTCTTAGAGCAGGCGCTCCACTCAGTGGTCTGGACCAGGCAGTTCTCCCTCATCATGGAGGGGTCAGGCCCGTAGGTCTCCTCCTCTCTGTAAGCTGCAGGCAGAGAAGGGGAAGTGACGTTAGACTCTTTATCCCCACACTCAAAAGCTGACCAGATTACATCACTACAATGTAACTGTATGTCCAAGTGTCTAAGACTGAGACTCACCAGCGAGAACAGAGCCCACAAAGCTGTTTGTGTGTTGGGGGGCATCGCACACCCACTCCTCGCAGCACTTCCCGGGCACTTTGACGCGGTGGGGCATGGGGCAGTCAGGGCTGGGCAGGCGGATGTCCATGCTGCACAGGGGCACACAGCCCACGGCACCGTCCAGGCACGTGCACTGGTATTTACAGCTGCTCTGGAAGGACTCTCCACTCCTGTACACCATCCCTCCGATCACACAGGTGGCGCCACCCTTAGCTGTGGGAGGCGGAGGATAAGAATAGAACGTCACATCTCCAGTCACACAAGCAATAGCAGAGGAAAAAAAACATATATGAGTCAATGTACTATAACTACAAAGCAGCCTGTTGAGAGGGACTCACCTGTACAGACTCCGATGCGGCGGTTGATGGGGGAGCCAAATTCACAGAAGAGTCCTTTGTGGGGGTCACACACGTCCCTCTCTGTGCAGAACTCGCCCATCTGTTTGGCACACACCCTGCAGCAGCTGCAGGCATCGGGTACCAGGCTCACACCAGGAGGGCACTGTGGGGCTACATCGGGGCAACTACACTGCCCACTGCACTCCTGAGCCACAGCCTGAGGGGCAAAGAGATAGGAGCTCTGTTAGACCCAGATCACAATGTCACAACTACTAACATTACAGTACATCAACCCCAAGAGCTAGAGCATATAAAGCCTTATATAACTGTGTTAACAATATATCTATTTACATTTCAACTGCTGAAGTAATGGACTAGACATGCTGACACCTCATTGCGGTCTGTCTGGTACATGGTGCATTGACACAGCAATACAGATTCCATATAACTTAAGTCTCAGTAAAAGGGTCTTACCAGGTAGGAGAGAGTGAGGCAGAAGAAAGAAATCAGTCTCATGTTCATTCCAGCAGACATTTTGCTTTTCTTAGTTTTTTTCTGAGTATCTTAGACAAAAATAAGTTTTCAGGTTCTGCAAAAGTCTTCCTTAGTCTCTTGCGAGTAGTTAAGGAGTTTGTCGTCGGATCGAGTAGATCTTGTAAGAAGTGTCTTGTTCTTGTTATTTTCTCAGTTGAGTTTAGCTTCAGTAGTATATCTGTTGCTGCTCTTGTTGCTCTCTCTTGGAGGAGGAGTTGTTCTGTTTCTGAAGCTAGGAGCTCTCCCTGCATTTATACACCCAGGGCTGCCGTGACGTGCCAATGGCTGAATGGAGTCCTGGACAAACATGGACATTCTTGGCATTCTTTCCTAGTTTCCTGCCCCCCTCTCTCTAGACCCCCCCATCCCGCATTCCTCCTGTCTGAAATCAAAGTGCTGTCACATATCAAAATAAAAGTGCAGTCTTGGCACTATCCCTCAACTTTCCTTTTTACGTGTTGTGTTCTATCCCACAGAGACTGTAAACCTCCCCTGTTATTGGGAATAGCTGCCTTGCTGTTCTCCTAGCTCATCACACATGGATTCTTCACTAGTGACTACAAATACTTTCAATACCTATTCTTACAGGTGAATTGTATTGTCAAACAATGGGCTGTAGTGTAGTTCATGGCTGGATTTAGTCACTGTTACAAAACGGTACCATTATAAAATCCCTGTACACTTTCAGGGGTGTTTTTTATTTGAAAGAAAACAACAGATTTATGACATTTTTTATTTAACCTTTATATATACACTGAGTATACCAAATATTACTAACACCTTAATATTGCGTTTTACTCCCCCCCTCCCCATTTTCCCTGAGGACAGCCTCAATTCATCAGGCATGGACTCTACAAGGTGTCGAAAGCGTTTCACAGGGATGCTGGCCCATGTTGACTCCAATGCTTCCCACAGTTGTGTCAAGTTGTCTGGATGTCCGTTGGGTGGTGGGCCACTCTTGATACACACAGGAAGCTGTTGAGTGTGAAAAACCCAGCAGCGTTGCAGTTCTTGACACCAACTGGTGCACCTGGCACCTACTATCATACCCCATTCAAAGGTACTTAAATATTTTGTCTTGCCCATTCACCCTCTGAATGGCACACATACACAATCCATGTCTCACATGTCTCAAGGCTTAAAATCCTTCTTTAACCTGTCTCACCCCTTTCATCTACACGGATTCAGGTGACATCAATAAGGGATCATAGCTTTCACCTGGATTCACCTGGTCAGTCTATGTCATGGAAAGAACAGGTGTCCTTAATGTTTTGATTTGTATACTCAGTGTATTAGATTTATGCAATATCCAAGTCTAATAAATCAGGGGTATTGGGATTTAATCAACCAAGTCCTTAAATGGGGGTTTGTATAAACCGTCTAGTTTACAGACTCTTTCTCAGAAGTTCAAGTCTTTGGTTTCAATCATATACTTTTTTATAGCCATGTGCTTTCACCTCAATAAGAAAGTTTAGTCCATGGACTTTAAAGCAAAGGTGTTTCACATTCCAGGTGTGGGATCCTATTTTGCTCCATCAGGCTCTAGACACTGCTCAGACTTGAGGATTGCAGGACAGCGGCTAGACTCTTGGGTTTGTATATTTTTGATAAAAGGATCACACAAGCCCCAGACTCTCCACCTCAGTCTCATGAAAGGCAGCCCTGCTCCTCACCAGCCACCGAATCGGAAATGAAAAACTCCCAGAGAGAACTTGGAGCTGGAGGAATGCGCGGCTGCGCCAGCCGACATACTATTACTGCATGCACACACCGACTGGGAGGAAGCGTGGCCTTATATGGGAATCTTCACTAGCAGCTTGTCTTTCCCTTTTTTTCCCAAAGTGCTCTGAGCACACAGTACTGTAGGAGCTCCTCAGGGGCTGTACTGTCTGAAAAAGTTATCTCTGGACAGTGTGTGACATGGTAATGTTCCCTGTCTGTCAATACAGATTAATTCGTGGCCAAGCAGAGGCTGCCAGTTCCTTAACCCCGTCGTGTCAAAATAGTAGCAGTTTATTGCGTATTTGACTGTGTGCTCGATTTCCTGAACCAATAACAGTGTGGTGTGGCTTTCCATTGCAGTATTGGGTGTCTAGATGAACTGAACTCCCCTCCGCAGGGCAGTGTTCAATAAACCACTCTGTGTGAGGTAAAACTTAGCTGTCTATTAGCATCAGATTCCCTGTCTTAGGCTGTTGTCCTGGAGCTCTCCATTAGTGCTCTCTCTCTCTGTCCCCCCCACACCTCTCCCTCTCTGTCCCTTTCTCCCTCCACCTCTCTCTCACTCTGTCCCCCACCCCCCTCTCTCCCCCTCTCCCCTCAGCCAGCGCCTGCTGCTGTACACCTTTTCCCTACGACATTCCTCACTCCATGGCACATAGGTAAATACTTTCAGGTCTGTTAACCTTTAATGTCATGCTCCCTGGTTTTCCATGGTGGCTAAAAGGGGTCTGAAACTCTAGCTTAAGCATGGCAAGTATTCCAAATTCAACATTCCACATTGGGTGCCGACAATAGCACAGCTATTTTCCCCTTTAGTGTCTGTACCCCCTTGAGGACAGGTACAGTATGTATATCCCATGGGATCATGACTTAGAGATTCCACTGACCGCGAGTCCAATTTGGAATAAGTGACAGGGTGCTAAAGTTGGAGTGACAGGGAGCAGTTAGCTAGGGTCAGAGGTCAAGAGCTGTTGACGTAATGGAAAGTGTAAATAAAGTAGCCAGCAGATATGTACTGTGGGATGTGGCAGACCTGACCATGTTACTAACCTTCCCATTACCTGTACTGAGGAGGGTGTTGTGGTTAAGTTGTTCCCATTAGCAAAAAATACAAACAGATATACACTTTCTGCCAAGGAGTAATTGTCTGCGCAGTGTGATTCCAGTTATCTCCATGTCCACTGCCAAGTGCGTCCCAAATGGCACTACTTTTGACCAGATCGCTGCTGGTCCTGGTCAATAGTAGTGCACTATATAGGGAATAGGGCATCATTTGGGACACAGGCCTTTTCTGTTTGACATTTACATAATTGTGTTCAAATTGCAAGTGTTCTCTCTGAGGTATTCCATCTACAGTGCCTTCTGAAAGGATTCATACCCCTTGACTTTTTCCACATTTTGTTATGTTACAGCCTTATTCTAAAATTGATGAAATACTTTCCCCCCCTCATCAATCTCCACACAATACCCAATAATGACAAAGCAAAAACAGTTTTTTAGAAATTATTCCAAATGTATAAAAAAAACTGAAATTTACATGAGTACTCAGACCATTTACTCAGTACTTTGTTGAATCACCTTTGTCAGCGATTACAGCATTAAGTCTTCTTGTGTATGACGCTACAAGCTTGGCACACCTGTATTTGAAGAGTTTCTCCCGTTCTTCTCTGCAGATCCTCTCCAGCTCTGTCAGGTTGGATGGGGAGTGTTGCTGCACAGCTATTTTCAGGTCTCTCCAGAGATGTTCGATCAGGTTCAACTCCGGGCTTTGGCCGGGCCACTCAAGGACATTCAGAGGCTTGTCCTGAAGCCACTCCTGCATTGTCTTGGCTGTGTGCTTAGGGTCGTTTTGTTGGAAGGTGAAGCTTCACTCCAGTCTTGGTCCTGAGCGCTCTGGAGCAGGTTTTCATCATGGATCTCTCTGTAGTTTGCTCCTTCCGTCTTTGCCTTAATCCTGACTAGTCTCCCAGTCCCTGCCGCTGAAAAACACCCCCACAGCATGATGCTGCCACCACCATGCTTCACCGTAGGGATGGTGCCAGGTTTCCTCCAGACGTGATGCTTGGCATTCAGGCCAAAGAGTTAAATCTCGGCTCCATCAGGCCAGAGAATCTTCTTTCTCGTGGTCTGAGAGTCTTTAGGTGCCATTTGGCAAACTCAAAGCGGGCTATCATGTGCCTTTTACTGAGGAGTGGCTTCTGTCTGGCCACTCTACCATAAAGGCCTGATTGGTGGAGTGCTGGCAGAGATGGTTGTCCTTCTGGAAGGGTCTCCCATCTCCACAGAGGAACTCTAGAGCTCTGCCAGATTGACCATAGGGTTCTTGTTCACCTCCCTGACCAAGGCCCTTCTCCCACGATTGCTCAGTTTGGCCAGGCGGCCAGCTCTAGGACGAGTCTTGGTAGTTCCAAACTTATTCCATTTAAGAATGATGGAGGCCACTGTCTTCTTGGGGACCTTCAATGCCGCAGAAATATTTTGGTACCCTTCCCCAGATCTGTGCCTCGAAACAATCCTGTCTCGGAGCTCTATGGACAATGTCTTCAACCTCATAGCTTGGTTTTTGTTCTGACATGTACTGTCAACTGTGGGACCTTATATAGACAGGTGTGTGCCTTTCCAAATCATGTCCAATCAATTGAATTTACCACAGGTGGACTTCAATCAAGTTGTAGAAACATCTCAAGGACGATCAATGGAAACAAAATGCACCTGAGCTCAATTTCGAGTCTCATAGCAAAGGGTCTGAATACTTACGTAAATAAGGTATTTATGTTTTTAATTATTTAATAAATTTGCAAAATAAAAAAAAAAAACAGTTTTTAGCTTAGTTATTATGGGGTATTGCGTGAAGATTGCGGAGGATTTTAAAAAATGTAATCCCTTTAATCGATAAGGCTGTAACGTAACAAAATGTGGAAGAAGTCAAGGGGTCCGAATAATTTCCTAAATCCCTGTATATGATGATTGTATTTTTACCAAACCAGAGACCTAATCTAGGTTGGAATTAGACTTTCCGTGGTCTGAAGGTTTATTATAGCAATATGTGTGTCCTTCCAGAAAAGACACAACATGCAAGATTGAAATGGGATTGGATAGAAGCAAATTATATTGCCTCCATGCAATTTATGTTGGAAATGCAAAAGAAGAATGTCAACTTAACAGGACTGGACTGTCTTATCAACGATATGTGGGAAACTATTCACTATTTCCTTCTAATAATGGAATGTCTTTGACAAGCCGTGCCAGCTCTCCACAGTATTCAGAAATGATCTTGATAAATTATAAACATAAACTTGTCAGAAAACCAGGCTTATGTGGTGACGTGTAGCCAGCCTACTAGTCAAAGCTTCTTACCATCTTGGAAGTATTTCCTTTGGCCTTTAATATAAATATTAGCCTAAATATCCCAGTGAATGCATGATTAGGACAAAAAATAGATAGGCCCAATACAGTAGAAGAGAGGTACAGAAATGTAATTTCTTATTCAAACTCAAAAGCAAAAATGTGATCAATACAGTAACCATACCCAGATGTTCTTTGGATTAGTTTCATAAGACACACCTCCTAATCTGCTTTCACTTACTTTAGGGTAAAAAATATAACAACTGAGCTTCTGTTTCTGCTGACGGGAAACCAAACCTAGTTCAAGCTTAATGTAATCATAATACGTCTTCAAGAGAAGGGGGGGGGGGGGGGGGGGGGGGGGGGGGGACTCGTGGGTCACTGTCACACGCTATAGCCCCACTGTGCTTTCCCTAGTATTATTCCAATTATTTCCTCTGCTGAAATGTTTGTGTGGAATAATACTCAATAAAGACATATACACATTAGCAAATTGACACCAACGTATTACTGTAGGGGCATGGAAAGAGAGCCTCCAGTTGGACAACGTCTCCCTAGCTCTGTCTGGAGGGCGGAGTGCACCATGATGGATTCCCTTCGGTTTTTACGGAGGGCGTATTTTCAGCCACAGCAGCATAGCATTCCTGTGAGATTGTTGCAGTGCATTCCTCGTGGGATTTGCCTCAAGACAACTTCGTCCTCTCTGCTCATCTCCCAGTAAGGAATATGATGACCTCACAAGAGGCCAGAATGGACCCTGTGACGAAGGAATTCCCCAAAGGCGCTCCACAGAATTTCCTCACTGGGAAAGTTTTCCATGGGGAGCCCTTGGCCATGTTATAGGAGAGGAGGTGAGGTGATGTCACAGTACGCCCTGTACAGTGCCTCTGTCCTCTGAACACACAGGTTAACTCAGCATTTCCTCTCATTGCGTCTTCATTCATTCATTATCCACTACAGTTACTTCTAAATTTGGAATAGTAAAGGCAATGTTGAATTTTACAGTTTCCCCGTTTAGGCAAGGTAGGACCTTGCTCAGCTCATAGAGTTTCCTAGGTGGTCAGGTAGCTAGAAGCTGTTGCACTTTACCAACAGCAACATAAACACAATATGTACAGATGGAAAGACTATAGCCTGTATGTCTAATATTCCAACACCCAGCTTACTCTGTACACAGAGCTCTGTTGGGATGATTGAGTCATCAGCACTATAATACTGATTAAGGGTAATGAGCAAGTTATGAACATGAGTTAAATATTACAAGTTCAAGTGTACAGTGGGCTAACCTTAGTGAAAAATATGATTGAGTATAGAACACAAGATGATTCTGATGATTATTCCATATATTAAGCAAAAAAGTTTACATGTTATTCTTCTTAACCTAATTTTTCAGAGGTAAGATAATAATAATAATAATAATAATTTCCTGGTATGCGTCGCCTATGCATTTTACAACCTACATAGCATTATTGTTCACTCTGAAAAATCTTATCAATGATTAAAATAATCAGATATTAAATAAACAAGGTTTTGACATGCTATTTCAGTTGAAAGGTTGATCATCCAAAAGTGTCTGGGAACAACTATACACTAAACTTACTGAACCCTAAAGCAAATAAGAACAAATATGATTTCCCTTCATATCCATATCCACCTCACCATCTCCAACTAAAATTCCATCGCTGGCAGTTGGCAGCGCGCTCCAGGAATGTTCCCTGCTTTGAAACATCAAACTGACCGTCCCTCCACCACTGTTTAAACTGGACATGTGGCAGAGATCTAAAAAAATGAGCTCATTATGAAGGCTATAGTTTCTGGCTCTTTGAAATACCAAGGCTGACTGAGGTAATTCATTGCCCAGACTCTCGCAGACTGTTGGACCTTACTACATAATTCGTGTCACGGAGCAAACCCACAGACTAGGAATGGCTAAATCAAATTGTCCTTGAAAGCATGAAACAAATAAATAGAATTGGGGGATAAAGGATCCAGCTGAAAGCTGAAAGAAATATAGAGGGGCTGGAAAGTAGAAATGAGTTTGATAGATGAGGTTGTCTATAAATAGCCTTGGCTGTGGAAACTGACTGGCTGTTTACACTAGAAAGGCCAACCCAGGGAAGCGCCACGGTGCTGAACTTCTTTCAACAAACAGCAGAAAATAATTTCATCCACAGAGATGTACTGCCTTCCAAGGGGGCTACCATGGTAATGACAGTGAATGAGGAGCCCAGGTCTGCTGCATCTCTCTCCCTCTCTCTCTGACCCATGTCTGTGAAACCTAGCATTCTTCCTGAACGGAATCCCATATGGGGGCCTGGAAGTCCAAGATTTATTGAACCCTCTGTACTTTTTGGAATCCAAAGAGATAATGATTTGAACAGTTTCATGTGCAAATTGCAGAGTTCCAAACATAAGCCTAGACATCCCACACAGTGCCACACCCCCCCCCCCCCCCCCCCCCCCCGCTGTATGTTTCTTGTCTTACAGAGAAGTTTTTGGAACATTCCACAGAAGATCCCCTTTATGCTGGTTGCTGTTTGTTGTCTCCTGACCAGGACTCCGGTCATTAGGGGGTCTTTGTCCATTAATCTGTCACCCTCTCCTCTCTGCCCGTCTTTACATAGCAGACTTCATAACGGAACTAAGGTCGTCAAAGGCCAGGGTGTGGTGCAGAGAGACCCACTTGAAACATGATTACTTTTATGCAATGAGGTTTTGGAACTTACAAGTGTGGAGGGGAAAGAATGTTTGCCCCAAAAATAAGCTTAACAGCTAGGCAGCCGCTACCTCACGACCGCATGTAAATAAGAACATTAGCAGTGCTTGGCTTAGTTAAGAGCCAAAACAACAAGAGACCTGTCTGTAATCTGCCATAATATTTTTCAAATACATTATAGTACTTAGTGTTACAGTTGATTATGATCCCACCACAGTGCATTAGTTAGTCTACAATACAATGTGATAACATAAACAGCTGATGTTGCGTACGTTTGAGAAAAGCCTTGGTAGGCAAGCTGGTGAAATACCTTTGGTGGGAATAAATACCACCTGCAGTAGGATGAAGAATCTGAAGCCAGCCAACTGAGGATTCCATTTCTACATCTCCATCAACAGCTGCTGTTATATAATAAGCCTTTATTAGTTGAATTAGATTTTTATCACCACCACTCGCATTCCTGGAACTGTTCAGAAAACACACAGATACCTGTGGCCGGTGGGTACAGGCTAACGACTGAGGGCCCTGAAAAGCACTCATTCATGGGATTGCAGTTGGCCAGCGACCCAGTGCCAAGACAAGCAGTCCAGGAATGCCCTCATTACACTCACCATGGCAACCGAGCTGAGGTGGGAGACAACACAGCTCAGTAGTGGTCTTTAATCAAATCAACAAAAACAAACAGAATTGCCGGCCGGTTACACCCCCTACTGGGATAGGGTTAGAAAGAAGGACTAGGCTCCAGACAATAACAATATCGTGAATTTGTCATCGCAGAATGATTCGATAAACACGGGACAGTATTCAATTTGAGGTGTGTGCCAAGCTTTTGGTCTAACGACCTTCAGTAGACCATGTCAGAGCAATAACTGACAGACTAACTCAATACCTAGATTCATTCTTCATATATAGAAAATACTAAATAGGGCAACCTGCATGATGTTAATTGGGAAACCTTTGACATCATAACCATATCTAAAAGGAATGATTCTGAACAAATGAACAAGAGGTGAACAACATACAACCAACGCAGAAGAATTATGAATTTGAGGTAAACAATAGCAAACAAAGAGTTAACCAGATAATACAGTAACCAGAGTCCTGTCTGTGGGACCTATCTGGTCTGGTGGTGCAGTGAGTCTCTATCCTCAGTGAGGAATATTACAGTAATGACTCACGTCTCCTTCTTGCAAGACAGACTGACCCAATCAGATGAAACCATTTCTTTACCTAAGAGGCAGAATGAACACAACACTACTCCAGCTGTTTCCATCTGAAGCATTCACAACTGGTGCACAGTTAACTGAACGTACAATATGGAAAGATTGAGTCAATAGCTGCCTTTCATTGAGCAACCAATGTAAAAAATTATGCCAAAACATACAGTAACTACAGTTTGAAAAGATACATGAGAATAATCAATACATGTACTTGTATGAATATATTTCCAATAACCCAAGGTACAGACTAAGTAGGTATGCAGATCAACAGAAAAAGTGTTGGTTTTCCCTAGATGTTGTGTTTTAAGTCAGGTTTATACAACCAGGCTCTTTCTGATGTTGGTCTGGCTGAAATCAGCCAAGAGTCTGGCCTTGTCCCACCAGTTGGAAAACTGCTAGAGACATTGTGAGGCAGGGAAACCAAACCTCAAGTACTTTTTAAAATCTATTGCGCACTGGTTATTAAATTGCATTCTGCCATTTCCAGCAAGCTTCCCTTACATTCCCTTAAAAGGAAGTTTGAGTGGAAACCAGCGGTCTTTTGTAACATAAAGAAATGAGTGGAATCACTCCAGTCATCACCAGACCACTGGAGAGGACATTGTGTTCATCACAAGTATACTGCACAGCATAGACTTCTATGTGTAAAAGCATTGCTAAAACTCATTTTGACCCAGAATGGCAGAGCCCTTGACACACACAGTTGACCCTGTCTCATGTTAAGTAACTGAGATTGTGCTGCTGCTGTTTATATTCTGCAAATTGTGTTATGGAAGACAATGCCCTGGTTTCATTAGGACACTTCAGTGACTTAACCTCCTGTGACAACAAGGGAGATGCTTGCCAGACGGCTGCCTGGCCCTGCTGCAAACTGACCTACTAACAACTGGTACAAATTGGCCCCTGTCCGACTCCCCTGGTCCCAGGAATCAAACAGCATTCAGTTTTGCTTGGCTTTGCTCTGCCTGATTGTACTCATACCCGTAAATCTCAGCTGCTGGATTAGCACCCAGAGCACAATCCCACAAATCCTCCCAGGCTAGTGTCAGGCAGCGAGCGGTAAACACAAGACCCTCACTTTCATGTCTGACCGGGTGTAAATTTCAGTCTGGGGTGGGGCTGCGTAAACAAGGGTGGCTAAGGACAGAACATTCATTTCCTTTCATTTATTCAGCAAATTCTCCCCCAATCTAAAAATGAGAGAAGGCCATGAAATCAAACAGCAATTACACACCTTTCATGTCCTAACAGTGACAAGCAGCATTGAGCAGGTTCAATAGGAATGAAAGTTTCTCATCATACCTTTTCAAGTGGTTACCTTCACTAATTGGCTTCCTGCTAAACTCTTTGAATATGAAGATTGGTGTTAGTCAAATAGGTTTTGTTTGACCTAGACTCATGCTTTACAGTTTTCCGTTTTTCAAACAGGTTTGCGTGATAGGTTGCCATCCTGTCATATTTTACCTCACTTTCTCCTCAAACTTAAAATAAAGCGAGAGTGTTTTTCTTTCATTAGACTTTTAAAAGCAAAGCTTTGCATACATCTTGTAAATAGTATGTGGATTTCCCTTCCTGTATCAGCCATCAAGTCTCAGGCTGGACCAAAGGACATTCAGGACATTCAGGACCTTGACTTATGTTTTTTTTCTCATCTCATATATTTGCTGTTATTTAAACAGCAGTGTGATTTATTATTCATTAGATGTTTGATGTAATGTTTTGTATAACTATATTTTCATAGAATTTACACACATTTGACCTTTTTCCTTTCCTAATAGTACTTTGTGAGATGTACTATATTGTTAACTGTAGTAGGAAAAAAAATCTAATAATCAACAGCTTTCTCATCTAGACAACATTATTCAGAAAGAAAGGGAATAGCCAGTCAATTGTGATGTAGCCAGTTTGTCTGTTGGTTCATGACGTTTCAGTGTCTCACCAACCAGCCCATATTCCCTCCATCTACATCCTCTCTCCAAAACACTACTACACACCATTAAACCTGGAGTAGAACACAGTGTGTACCCTCTGCCTGACAGGCCTGCCTCAGGGTGTCTAACTGTGATGTCACAGCCCCACAGTTCCTGGCATTGGAGGGATGACCTCATGCCCTGGCTGTGGGTTAGCAGGGAACAATTGCACCTCTGCTACAGAGAGGCGATTCTGTCTGGAGACTGGACCTCGAGTTCCACCTACGGGAGCTGGTCTCGGTGTGACCTAACAGACATATTAATAGTGCTGCTTCAAATTGTTTGTCAAGTTCCAACCGCCTGGAGACTTTCTCATAAACACTTACTCAGGGAGCCAGTCTGCATAATGTTTTATGAGTTTAGTAGGGCCAACAATGACTAAGAACTTTCACCCTTATACTTAGGATGTACTGGGCTTTGGATAAGTATTCTCATTGGAATGTATACCCTTAGCAGAGATGAGACATATTCACTTTTAATACATATTTAATGAAGTGAGGGCAATAACTTATTTTCTATGCCTCCCTATAAAAGTTATTATAACTGAATGGAAGTCTGTCAGTTCAGTTATAACAACTCTCAATGGCAGCAATATGCTTTGTGTTGTGTTAGTGAGAGCGAGAATGTGAAATGTGCAGTGGTCATTGGAGTGTAATTGTTGAGTCAATACAAGGACGTTATTGATACTCTTATCAGGCTGTAACATGCTCTCTCTGAAGTTCCATCATGTTTTTAACCTCGAGAGGAAGACATGTTGGCTTGTGGATACAGACAATGGATTAGATAAGAATTCATGGTCACAGTTCCTGCTTCTAATGGAAAGTGTTACAGTGTATATCATGCACTAGCTACTTGACCTCCTGTTTATCTCAAACTGTCTGTGGTCCAATTTTTAAAAACATTTTTTTACTTAACTAGGCAAGTCAGTTAAGAACAAGTTCTTATTTACTGTACAATGACAGCCCACACCAGCCAAACCCAGATGACACTGGGCCAATTGTGCACCGCCCTATGGGACTCCCAATCACAGCCGGTTGTGATACAGCCTGGATCCGAACCAGGGTGTCTGTAGTGACGTCTCTAGCACTGAGATGCAGTTCCTTAGACTGCTGCGCCACTTGAGAGCCCCTGGACATGCCCTGCCAATCAGCTGCTTGCAGTATTAAAGGACTGTACTTCAGTAAGTGTGTCCAATACACACAGGCAGATTGAGCTATACAGTATTTAGTTGTTACAAAAGTGTCTATTTGCTGGAGGACTTTAATCCTTACATAGGCCTTTGATAGGTCAGGGTTGGATTTCTGTGGAAATGTTTTGGATTAGGGTAAATCCGGTTAATAAAATAATGTACGTAAATATTCAGATAAAATGAGGGATGAATTTAGACCATGGGCTGAGCCCCATGCAGGTTTAGGCCTCTATTCAGGGCCCTACAGTATACAGTGTCCTGGCGGGGATCCAGGGAACTACACGTCTGAGACTCCCCAGCCTTCTGCAATTAATCACAGCTGTCATCACGACAACACAATTACATCATGCGTCAGGTAAGACAAAGTAAACCAGCTCTGCTTATTTTACCCAAGAGCAAAAATCTCCAATGTAAGATTATCAGGAGCAGATGGAAAAACAATCCTCCATCCAGCTTTTCAGCAGAGCCTCAAGACCTAAATGTAGGGCAAACCAGTTTTGATCTACCTGCTTCAGTTACACCAACCCATCTGGACTTCTGTGATTCACAGACCACTAATCCAGGAACCAGTTTAAAGGAGCTGAGTCAGGAGGTTTCGGTGTGAGCACAACCTGGACTGGGGTAGACGTAACATAGTAAATGTTAATCCGGGACACTCCAATTAGTATGATATGTTACATTTCGTATGGTATGTATTAATTAGTATGATATGTTACATTTCGTATGGTATGTATTAATTAGTATGATATGTTACATTTCGTATGGTATGTATTAATTTGTGGATGTCCACCATCCATTTCGTATGATATGTTACTATATTACAATTAATATGATATGTTATGAATTGCAATTCATACAATATGTTACAATGTGCACATCTTAAAATATGTTACGAATTAGCAAAAAGTATGATATGTTACAAATTCCAATATTGTTGTGGCTAACGTTAGCTAGGTGGCTAATGCAAACGTTAGCTAGGTGGCTAACTTTAGCTATGCTAGGGGTTAGGGTTATGGGTTAAGGTAAGGGTTAAGATTAGGGTGAAGGTTATGGTTAGGAGTTATGGTCAAGTGTTAAGGTTAGGGTTAGAGGAAGGGTTAGCTAACATGCTAAGTAGTTGAAAAGTAGCTGAAAAAGTAATAAGTAGTTGCAAATCAGCTAAAATTGTCTGTGATGATATTCGAACACACATAAACCTTTGGGTTGCTAGGCGTTCACGTTATATGCCCACCTAGCCACCCCGACCAACCACCCTACTAACCTTCTGTCTTATGTAACCATACCAAACGTAACATATCATACTAATTTAAGTATTTTACGTTTACTATGTTAGGTCTAGTCAATGGGACCAGGCTGGTGTGCGAGACATGGGAGACATGATGGTCTCATAGAGGCCTTAGACTCTGAAGAGAGACTGAAACAGACTGTCTTGAAGGTGGTACCAGGAGGGTGTTAATGAAAACCTTCAATGTGGTCACTTAGCCTTGGTTAATAAGGACAGCTTAGCAAACCTCAGCAAGACACAGCTTTCATTAATATCAAACATTAGGAGAAAAAACTGCTGACCCTTGAACAACCACATTCAGACTACTGTAACTTCTGGTCCTACCCATGGCTGTGCCCCTGCCCAGTCATGTGAAATTCATAAATTAGGGCCTAATTTATTTATTTCAATTGACTGATTTCCTTATATGAACTGTAACTCAGTAAAATCATTAAAATAGTTGCATGTTGCGTTTATATTTTTGTTCAGTATATTAAGGTAATCAACTTCATAGGCAGTATGCTAATAATCTAACATAATATGTTGGGGTTATCCCAGTTTTACGGTAATGTGTTGGGACACGAAGGCCCCTCTGACATGTAGAATAAGGAATCACGTCGGCTCTATTCATGCCATGTCTGTCTGCAATGTTCGAAAACGTTTGGAAACTGAATGTGGCCCATGCCATCCACAGAAAGTGACTGTCACACCTGTGATAGTACCAAAGTGCCATTATTGCAATAATGAATATTACCTAAGAAAATATAGTTTCTGAAACTAACAGTAGTCAGTGAAAGCCAATGGAAAAAACACCCCATACAGTATGATCTCCATAACTTGGGGTAGTCAACCCTGCACTTAAAAAAAGAGTGTTAAGGCTTACGATCTTGATATTGGTACATACTAACTTACTTAAAGACCTGTCCAGAGCGGAAGCCACAAAAGTACATTTCTGTGTTGTGTGCTGTGGTCTTTTCTCATTAAAGTAATTCCTTTGGCTCTTAGAGTAAAACCCAAGCACCTTGAGGTTTTTGAACCAATTGAACTTCCCCAGTTGTTCACATTACGCTTTCATTTACTGGTATTGGTGATTTCCAACATGCCAATGAATTTCAATGAGAATAGCCCCCCTTTTCAGGGGCATAAATAAATCAACCCTGCTCTCGGAACTTAACTGCATATCACTGAAGTTACAAGGCCAAACTTTATTTTTCATTATGCAGTTAATCAGTGCCATATAGGAAAAGGCCTGAGAGGTTTAGGTGGGTTGTTTTTATTGTTTTAATTGTTGCCAGACCCACATACCAGTGTGGACTACTCCCAATTCACTTGGTTGAACTGTGGATGTGAAATGTCCAGCTCTTCCTTTTGATGTAGCGTGGAGAGGAACACACTTCATTTTATTGGTATCAGGTGCTGTTCAAAATACTGTTGGAAAAAGAGAGCGAGGTGTAGTGGAAAAGAAAAGCACGATGGTCTGAGTAACAGCTCAATTTTTGGAATGTAAAAAATGTACATCACCCCAAATACCAAATAACACGTAGATACAGTAAACAGTAATCAGTAGACTTTAAGGAAACACGTTATAAGTGCATTTAGCTGAATCCACCCCCCCCCCCAAAAAAGACATTTGCTCTCCACAGTTTACTTATGATATTTACAATTATATTTTCCAAATGGAGGTGGCTTAATAGTCCAAGTGTTTTCAAGTATTTTCCCCTGTTCTTTTGGAGCACCTTTCGCTTCATACTATGTGGTAAACCTGGATCTTGTAAAATGGCTGTACATGCAAACTTAAGGCAATAATTCACTACTGTTTCACTCCAATTTTTCATCAGATATGATTTTTAACAGCTGTCGGGGCCGACTGTGAAGGGACAGGCTTTGTGCTACGTTAGACATAAATCCTCTGTAGTAAAGTGCTTGTTACATTACAATCAACGTTCTGGTTAGATGTAGAATCTGTTCAAGATCGAGGCCTGTTTTAAGCTATCTTATGACTGCCAAACTGGTTTCCATCAACAGCATTAAAAGAAGGTCACAACAATGATAAGAATAACCAAAGCCCTATCGCCATCTGCTGAATGGTAGATTATTAAAGCACTGACACAGACAGTGGTGTTTTGGAAACTCTACTCTTTTTTATTTACTTTGCTCAAATTCCTCTGAACTATGATCAGGATCCAAACTACAGACCAAAACATTTAGTCTGAAACTTCTGGATGTTGCATCAAATACATTTCTGTTTCATTCTTTCTCAAGCAATATTATTTTTGTTAGCCATAACATAGCAATGAAAGCCTTGTTAATAAAAAATGTAAATAAATGAATACAGACTTTCATACGTCTGTGTATAATGATCTATTTTAGAACGTTTCTTCTGGCATGGGTATAGATTTGTAGATAATTCCTTAAACCCCCTAAGGCGGCAAACAGTAGTTCCTACTGCCATTATCTCCATTTAGCAGACTAAATTACCCAGAAAACTGAATGAATCTGGTTTCTGTATTTCATACAAAACAAATCCCCATCTATCTTCATTTTCATACCCAAATTAATTTGACATTTAATCTACATTTATTCTGAGCTGAAAATGATGTCTGAACCCTGGAGTAGGGCTATAACCACTCCCTGAATAATTATATCTATTACATTCCTCCGCTCCATTTGAAAGATGAGAATGCAAATGAGAAATACTGTTCCTTTTTCGAACGGCCTGAAATAGCATGACATGCTCTCAGATGTTAACGAGGTGTATCACATAACTGAAGGCTCATTATATAACTGGGTCATAGATAAATTATAGTAAATCATTTTGGTCATAAAAACTCACTGCTTGGTTCACCTTAAAATGAGTGTAAACTGTGCAAAATGTTCAGATTAACACATCCTGTATACATCTGTAATATATCTTTTGGGGTTAAAGAATGTCATGTTTTCTGTTACGTTTGTCTGCCAGCAGTTGGTGAGACGGGCACAGAACATTGCCATTAAAGAGGAGAGCGGCTATTAAAAAGATTGGTTGTCAGGCAGACTAGATTACAGTGGGATATCTGGAACATACTGTATCAGAGGAATGTCCAGACACAATTTCCAGACTGGCCATCCAGACAGGATATCCAGACAGGTCATCCAGACAGGATATCCAGACAGGTCATCCAGGCAGGATATCCAGACAGGTCATCCAGTCAGGATATCCAGACAGGTCATCCAGACAGGATATCCAGACAGGTCATCCAGGCAGGATATCCAGACAGGACATCTAGACAGGATATCCAGACAGGACATCTAGACAGGATATCCAGACAGGTCATCCAGACAGGATATCCAGACAGGTCATCTAGACAGGATATCCAGACAGGTCATCCAGGCAGGATATCCCAGGTGAGGGGATCAGATGATACAGATGATCTAATACAGTTTCTGTAGCTCTGATGAGGACGTAAACTGGCAGCCTCTGTTAGTGTCCCAAATGGTGCACTATTCCCTATAAAGAGTACTACTTTTTACCAGGGCCCATAAGGGCTCATGGTCAAAAGATGTGCACTATAAAGGGAATAAGGTGCCATTTGGGACGCAAGCTGGCTCTGTCCCCGGGGAGCTGGGCAGTCTTTAGAGGGAGTTATAAACAGATGTAAATTAATTGTTGTGGGGCTCGTGTGGGGTTCTGGTCAATAGGGCTATGGTCAAAAGAAGTGCACTATAGGGAATAGGGTGCCATTTGGGATGCAACCTGGCTTTATCCCAGGGATACACTGAATGTAATGCCTTTTAATAACACCCAATGTGTCCACAGGATCTGTCCAGTCTTCGGAGGCTGTTATAACCAGATGTAAATGAATTGGAGGAGTGATGTGATGGAGGATACTATAAAGAACCCATGAGACCACACCGGTAGTAACACAAAGACAATAAATAATACTGCTATCCTCAGCCCTGTCTGTCTCCATCCCAGAGGAACTGTAAAAATAACTCTCTCCCTCAACTCTCATTCAGAGGAAGCTCATGCACGGGTTGAGCTCTAAAATGAGTCTGTAACTTTAGAGGCCTTTGTCATTCATAGAAATGGTTGGATAAGTAAATAGACACGCATCAGCTGAGACAGGAACAATAGCTATACCTCTACTTTAAAGTTCCCCCAACGCGGTGGGTACAATCAAATCACCCCCACTAAACAACAGCACATGTGGTACTTCCATTGAGGATGATAAAAGGAATGAATTTGAACATCAGGATGGTTTTGAATTACAAAAATACATCCAAATGAGGGATTACCGCAGCATCATCAACTGTGAAAACCATTCCAATATTTTTAGGCCAAAGCAACCTCAAAACATATGAGAAAACAGAGAACCAGACTGTTTTACAAATCAGCATCCAAATGCAATCCATCCTGACCTCCTGCACATTCCTCTGGTATTTAAATGAGAGGACATGATGTCTTGGTTTGCTTATACAGCATTATCTGTGATAAGAAAATAGCCGTTATATAACAGCACACATTGTCCTATTTGGAATCTGGACATCCTTGGCAGGCAGGGTAGAACCACAGAGGGAGCAGGCTGATGGGTCTAGCAGACACGGACCTGGATCGGATGTTTTATTGTCTGGCTGGGGTAATGAATGAACCACTGAAACGCATCTGTCTAGAAGTGATTCACTTGGGGGTCTGAGCTTAAAACAGCCCAGCACATGGTGAGTGTCTGTCACCTGTCTGTTATATTCCTACCCCAGTCAGTCTGCCTCATGTCTCTAACAATAGCTCCTCTGTTCAGCCTGTGGGACCCAGACTATTGGAGCGGAGGGCCTCCTTTATTTCAGCATTGACTATAGAGAAAATGTGGTTTTAGTTCAGAGAAGTCATACTATAAGTGGAACAGATACTAGGCCCATCCACTGGTCGTTTTTTTAACCACGTTTCAACCTCACTGTTTTTCTAACGTGACAGGCGTGAAATGGACGCTTTTTGCCTCTAGTAAATTGAATCAATGGACCTCGTGTGACAGGCGCGTTGTGCGTTGTGTGTGAATGTGTGAAAACAGAGCCTGTCCTATGTGGCTGGCCTACTTTCTGACCACAACATATATTTCACAGGTATTTTCTTTGCAAGGCCGGGGAAACGATACAATTTATGTATTTAAATAACACCCAATGTGTCCATAGGGTTGAATGAAATGCTTTGGTTTCAGGAAGCAGTTCATCACTTAAGGTATATGACATCACCTGTTAGTCAAAGGGCACGCAGCGGGCCCCCACGAATCTAGTTCTGAAAGTTTAGGCCCTCGATAGCCCTGCTGCACCCGCAGTATAAACACAGGTTTAAGCACTCGCATATGATCTGGATCAAAGAAAAGCCTATCCAAAGCAGGCCAATATCTAATTAGACCACAGCTACTATGGCTATTTATCCCGATTAAAGAATTGCTTTCAGAAATAACTACAAATACGATAAAAGCATGCCTTTACTGGACTTTTGAGTCCAACTCCACCAAGTCCTTTTCTGACTGTTTCTTCTATTTGATATGTATCTCTACAGCCATGCTGCAATGGCTCTTTAATCACAGGGGTTAGAACTGTGGTGGAGAACATTCAATCATCACGCTGGCAGGAACACATCACCATGGAATGTTTGCAGTTATATAAATGTTTTATTCAAAAACAATTCTAATTTTGCACAGTCAGTTTTTCCAGCACGCCCTCTCAAGATAGGCTTAAAATCCTTAGAGAAATCAACACAAAGGAGTTTCATAAGTTAGATAAGAGGATGAAGTGACCCTGCAGTAGAGGACACTGCAGTAGAGGACACTGAATGCCAGACTCCAGCATCATGCAGGTGGAAGCAGCAGGCTGGATGGGCCCAGGCCCAGGTCCAGGGGTGGCCAGCAGACGATAGAGGCCCTGTGCTGGCCTGCTGGCCCGTGGCACTGAGCCTACCTCTGAGACACGCTGGCACCAGGCCCAGATGTGCAGACAGCCAAGTGGAGGGGCGGGGGTGGAGGCGTGGGGCACCAGTCCAGAGATTACCAGAGAACTGGCTCAGGCCCAGTGGAGAGACAAACAAAAAAAGAATAACAAGATACACAGACAGATAAAAAAAAAGTCAGTACAGACTAGAGTCAGAACAGATGACGTAACTGCAGATAGCATCATCGGCAATTAACTTGGTCAAGATAACATTGAATTCAACATCCTTGTGTCCATTTGGCTGACTGTTATTAGGATGAGCATATAATTTATTTTTATTTTTTAAATTGTTATTTTTTTGTTGTTGAATTTTACCCCGTTTTTTCCCCAATTTCGTGGTATCCAATTGTTTGGTAGCTACTATCTTGTCTCATCGCTACAACTCGTGCTCGGGAGAGATGAAGGTTGAAAGTCATGCGTCCTCCGATACACAACCCAACCAAGCCGCACTGCTTCTTAACACAGCGCGCATCCAACCTCGGAAGCCAGCCACACCAATGTGTCTGAGGAAACACCGTGCACCTGGCAACCTTGGTTAGCGCGCACTGTGCCCGGCCCGCCACAGGAGTCGCTGGTGCGCGATGAGACAAGGATATCCCTGCCGGCCAACCCCTCCCTAACCCGGGCAACGCTAGGCCAATTGTGCGTTGCCCCACGGACCTCCCGGTCGCGACAGAGCCTCTGTGCGAACCCAGAGTCTCTGGTGGCGCAGCTGGCGCTGCAGTACAGCGCCCTTAACCACTGCGCCACTCGGGAGGCCCCTCGGATGAGCATATAACTTTACACAACATATAACTTTACACAACATATAACTTTACACAACATATAACTTTACATAACATATAACTTTACACAACATATAACTTTACATAACATATAACTTTACACAACATATAACTTTACACAACATATAACTTTACACAACATATAACTTTACACAACATATAACTTTACACAACATATAACTTTACACAACATATAACTTTACACAACATATAACTTTACACAACATATAACTTTACACAACATATAACTTTACACAACATATAACTTTACATAACATATAACTTTACACAACATATAACTTTACACAACACATAACATGTAACTTTTTCAGACAGCAGATATTCAGAAATACCATCACAGACATAATCATTACAGTTGGGTTTTACAATGTGTGAAATGATGATATACAGGTGTAATTCCTCCCGGTCACGCTATTCTTTTGAAGTCCTTAGACCAGTCCAGGTTACTAATGGTCCAAAAATGTGATCTTTTAGACAAAAAACCTCAAATAGTGTGATAAGTAAATGGTTTCAGCTACCCCCCCCCCCAGGCTGATAACTATTAGGTACATAAATGTGCCGTTCCATTAAGCATTTACTCTAATTGCTAAAGTTTTCGAGTCTGACACTGCTGCTCCTATCCAGGAACGGGGTGACTTCAGCATTCCTGTGCTGGCTCGGTATGCGGACATACAGGCCTGATTGTGGAGTGTTCTGAGATTGCACGGTGAGGGACTGTTGGTTTGGCTGATACCATGAGAGGTGTCCTGTTTGTCGTGTGAATGCAGCTATAGTGACAGGTATTCCAACACCTCTCGCACTTGAACTCTGTGGCGACAGCGACTGATCCGTTTAGGAGACCTGGGGAACTCTTAATCCAGGGAGGAATTTCCAGGAGGCAGTAGGCAGCAGGCACAGACTGTAGCTGTCCCTCAGGGACACTTCAGGTCTGAAGCCTCCAGCCTGCTCCATTCCACTCTCTCAGAGAGTCATGATGACACAGGAGAAAGGGAAACACTGGGGATGCCCAGGAAGGAATGCTCTGGAACTGGAGCAGCTGAGATTAGAAATCACTCTTGGTACAGTGTTTTATATGACAATGTTGGACGCTTGAGTGGAGGAATGGACATAAGGGCTTTTGGATAATGAGCTTTATAGATGTTTTATAGAGGGTCTTTATATCCTCAAAATGCAACTGGAAATGTTATTATCATATCCAGTTTCAACTGATAAATTGTCCTACTTCCTTTGGAGTGACAAAGTGATAATGATGTGCTGTGATGATGAATTTCCATTGTCCATTTTCACATCTTTTGTAGACCAAGGCCAATGTGTATTGTCACCGTAGCAACTATAGCCATTTTGGACTTTGGTTTGCCCCCAACCAATACCTAGTGGGCTGCAGATGGATATTAAGGTGTGACTCCTCTTAAGAGTTCAGCCTCTCTTTAACTTCTCCTCAGTGACGTGGGGTATGACAATATTCATGCCACAAATACATTAGTCTCTTTCAACTTTTTTCCCAACTCGCCACGCTATGTTGACTTATCACACCATAAACTCACCAGCTGCCACAAAGGGACGATTAGCTAGCTACGCTGCCCCGCCCTGTGAGGTGTTGCTAAGGGGGAAATTATTTGGCAGGAAAGAGGTCCAAGATAAAGTGTCAGAGACGAAGTCGGCCCCAGGATTGATCATTTGGACAAAGGCATTTCTGGAGGTCTGGTACTGTATAGGCACTGGTTTCCTCTGGGTGGGTGAGAACGTCCCATAGCAGCGTGGGCTGCATGGAGTTCAGAGGAGGAACGCCTTCCCCCAGAATCCCACCTCAATCCGTTTGCTTCTCTCTCTTGCCACCCAGCCCGGATCAGAGCATAGCCTCCTCCAGTCCTCCCCCTGCCAGGAGTAAAATAGAAAAGTTACTTGGCAATGTCGCCATCAGTGTGGAGTTTTCCAATCGCAGCTGTAAAAGAAAAAGGAGACTTTGGAAATAAAACCAGACAGATCCAAGGACCTTAATTGGTCACAGTGGGCCCTGAGGAGAAAGACATAACAAAAAGGAAAAGCAAAGCATGATCAAATCAATGAGAAAAAGTAATGTTTTAATTTTATGTTGAGATTCTTGACTATAAAAGCAAGGGAGTGGTAATTGAAATGCTTATTTATTTTGTTTCTCTTCGAGCTCTATTTCACTTCACATTTTTAAGAACACACTTGGTTATACAGTACCCCTCTCTATAAAGGAAGTAGGAACAAATATCGACAGCTTATGTATGTATATCTTTGCACCTGGTTTCACCTAATAAATCACATATTCCACACTATAAAAATGTGAAAACATCTGAATAAAACAACACCCAAACCTCCTAGTTCAGCAGTCAGGACTAACAAACTACAGATCATTATTTCCATTTCAGTGTGAAAAAGGATGAAAACCAACAACAACAGATGCTCTCAAGGACCACGTTGAGTTGTTGAGCGTTAATCGGTCCACAAGGTTTTATTTCATGCCACATGTTACAGTATGTTATTCCAAATACTACCTCTTCCATTCATCCTGGTATTTTCCTGTGTATCCCTCTAAATGTATGTTTTCTTCTGTCTATGATGTGACTGTAGGCAGTGTAAATGAGACACAGCCTCTAACTAAACAGAGCCTGCCGGGCAGTCCGGAAGGCCAGGCAGCAGTTGGCAGACTGGGCCTGAGAAACATGTGTGGTCAGGTGCCGAGGTGCAGATGTGTTGGCATTAACAGAAAGGCAAGGCAGTCCAGAGGCCACCATAAGAGATGTTTGCCTATGCAGCTCCATTTAGCTTATTAACCTAGCCTTCTGCCTTGTCTTTAGAGCCTGGGGCAGGGGGAGAAGGGAGGGTCTTGGGTACAGTACTTTGGCTTTTTTGATTTCAGGCAAAGCAAACAATATGTGTGAATTTGTGAAAGTAGAGAAGGCTTTGCTCTCTGTTGTGTAACTAAATGTTTTTGTCTGTGGACTGACTGTGTGTGTCTGTCCTCAAATGTTTTGATATTTTTCGCAGGGTGTCTCCTGCTAGTGTTGCACTCAACAGATTGCACAGTATGTTTTTGCAGGTGCCAGGCATTTTGAGTGGGACTGCCCAAAGGTGGTATTTCCTCTTTTCACGGGAACTGTGCAGTTCAAGGTCCACCCAAGAGCTTGCTAAACTGCAATTATGACAGACAGACAGGCCAGAGCAGAGCTTTGCTCAGGGAGGGAGGTTTACAGTGGGGTCAACCCTGAGATATAAGACTATAAAGCATTACCCTGGCGGAGACCCTTAAAAACATCTAGCTAACCTCTCCACACCCACTAACAAATCATATACATCAAAGACTAGCTTGTGTGAGTTAATTCATCCTACACAGTGTAATGTATGCAAAAGAGACCACTCCTCGAATTACAGCAAAAGATGGCGAGTAAAAAAATACAATAAAAAAACAAGTTAGTTCTTTGTGAGGGGATGAATCTAAACAGAACTCATTTTTTTATATACTAACCCTGGGGCTTTGGGAGCCAGCCAGGAGGCAGCTGTCCTTGCAACAGTATGTTCTAAATAAACGGCACAACCCCTGTCTGCTGCCCATTCTCCTGGAGAAAATAAATGGGATTATGACACACATAAGGGAGGACCGTACTGCTGCAGATGCACCTGGTCAGTCTGTGTTATTAATATACTGGACAGTGTCAGAAGGTCACATGGTGTCCTTGGGGTCACACTCTGTAGATAAAGACGTCATGTCATAGAGTGGGTATTCTGATGAGATCCTCTGTGTCATATGCTGCATTTTCAGAGAAGGAGACAAGCGGAAATTACCCTGCATGTGTTGTATTCTGCCGTAGTGATGTATGTGGTGTGTCATATACTAAAATGAATGACAAGTTAGAGAGGCTCAATTGTAACAGTCCCCACTCTGTAACTCATGTACAGTTGGCTAATCATCTCATAGGTTGCTGTGTGAGTTTAAAACACAGATTATATGACAGATTATATAAGCACTTGTATAATGCCGTTAATAATGGTCTCACAGACACACAAACTTGAAGCTTGCTGGAAATCTAAAATGACCCTTCAATTATGAGATCTTCAATACAATTTCTGAAACATCTCAATACTTCTGAAACCATATATGCTTACAAAGAACCATTTAACAGGATAGTTGATTTCCTCTGATTCAACCTTGACCGGCAGCGGTCGGCTGGTCAAGTGTGGGAACCAGTAACAGTTCCATTTCTGTCAGGTGTTTTCTGACCATGATAATATTATGCTCTCTTTAGTGGTGGAGGTTGACTCATTCGCCTTGTACTGACCAGATGGGCCTGAGAGTTCGGCCCAGTTCACACCCTCTCTGACCTGGGTGGGAAGGGCCCTAATCAGGCCTAAAGCTGCTAAGACGCTAATTTCTACTGCTGGGAAAGCAAAACAGCCAGCCAGACAATAGGGTGAGGTAGCGTGAGGTAGGGTGAGGTACAGTATTATCTGTCATCTCTGTTTGATCACCTTGGAGAGATAAAGGATCCCATGTGTGGCACAACCAAGATGTCAATGACCACATCATAAGCACATCGTTTGGCGATCAGATTACACAATAGATCATCAAGAAATTGTTCACCGGACTCTGTGTAATCTCTGATGCTTGCGACTATAAACACTGTACTTTATCTCAGAGAGTCACTCACAGGGCATTGTACATTACCAAGTCTCTTTTTACATCAGCAAAACTAAACAAAATACACTACTCCAAAAAACATTTTCAAGATTTTTCAGTGGAAAAAAGCAATGTACTGTAAAGTCTGTGGGGGGAAAAGCATTCAACATGTACAGGATAGAGTCTAGGCCAAAGCACAATGTTTCTCTTCTCTGCTTTACACCAGAGGCTGGGGGGAGGAGCTATAGGAGGACAGGCTCATTGTAATGGCTGGAACGGAATCAAATATATGGTACTCCACTCAAGCCATTACAATGAGCCCGTCCTCCTATAGCTCCTCCCACCCGCCTCCTCTGCTTTACACCACCAGTGGCTTCTCTCAATAGCAGATGGCTAGAAAAGGTCTTGGGTCTATGTCAACATATTAACCTGAGGAAAGGTCTCAAGCCTCTCTGTGGCTTGCATTTTTTCCCCACAAATGTTGAGTAGCAGGATAAATGTCAGCGCTGCCTGGCCAGTGACTCATGGCCCCTATATGCAAAACGGACCCTCGGCAGGAGGATATGTTTACAGCATGATAAATTCCTCCCCTTTGGAAAAAAACGGTAGACTGGGGAGAAAAAAATATACCTCTGTAAAAGTGTGAGCTGTTTGTACAGAATGGGATGTTTCAACATTGGGCCGGGGCTGTGTAGCCTGATGGTGTTTGCCTGAGGTCAACAGTGTCTTCTCCTGCCCCCAGCTAGCTGGACATTCCCGATGTTGTTCACAGGATTTACTGCCATATGGCCAGGTTACCTCAGGTCACTCTCAATGGATTGAAAAGAGAAAAACAACCTCTAACGAGGGCTCTGTCCCTTATAAATGGTTTTCTATTCACACAAATGAGGGTCGAATGCAGTAGAGCTCATGTAGTGGCCATAAATCCAGTTTAACTTGGGCCTTGTTTGTGACAACACGGATTCCATCCAACCTGTTCATGTGAGTAAAGTATATGTTGGATAAAAAAGTAATGAAAGGCTTAATGGAAACAGAACATTTTTCGGTAAATGTAAAATGTCGACAAAACAAAATATGCTAGACACGGTGGGATTTTTCTGAGTCGGTAACATGAATACGAGAAATGTTGGTGGAAACGCTTTTATGAACAAATATTGATATAATAACCATCATGTCCAAGTCACACGATGACATGTTGTGTGGTCCTCCCACTACGTCGGGAAAGCATGACGTTTTTAATTTACAGATTAAATCAATTATGATGAACTTCACAAGTCGGTAAAAGTGCAAGGTGATGAGTTTGATGCTACTTTCCAATAAATGTCGGGGGTCTTATTCTGGTCACATGATCATCGATGCCTGGCTGCATGACAATCCAAAATAATCTCGCTCTCATGTCCATAATAATCTCATAACGTAGGCTCCACGTGCGCTCTAGCCAACAGCGCACAGATACAGTACTGCATGGCTACTATATAACGCAACATTTATATAAAAACCAGCAGTAGAGTTGAAAATGCAATGGAAACCCATTTAAGGTGTATTTTTTATTCGGCACATGGGAATTGAACCACAAAAGGTATTTTTATGTGCACTAAGTCATCACGCATAGACTTTTATCTGCAACAAGTCAAATTGATGGAAACACATCTCTGGTAGGAAAATGCACGTATTGTTTTCATGCAGATCGGTGGCCAATTGTATGGAAACCTAGCGTATGACTGGTATTTCAGGTGATACAGGGTTTCACAAGCACAACACAGACACACGATTGGTCCCGGGGATAAGATAAAGAGGAAACGTGCTGCCAGCAAGCTATTCTCTAACAGCAACACTGCATCAAAGCTCAGAGGATGAGCTCACCAAGACGTTGCCTCACCACACAAGACAAGCTTTAAATTCCTCTGGATGCATCATGGTTTATTTGAGCCAAGCATTACTAGCCCCATGTAATCATCCGTATTGTAAACCGAGCCATCTCACAGCACCTTGGGGACAGCTTGTTTACCTCATATAATTTCTCTACTGTTCCCTCATCATGAAGCCAAATCTAATGGGTGTGATGTCATTGTTAGTGTCCATGGAACGGCCTGCTGTGGAGGAGGAAAATACATGGATAATTCACTGGCATTGTGAACTCTTGGGATCTTCAAAACATTAACTCTTTTGAAAACTGAAGAAGTTGACAGTTATCCTTTTGTACTTTAGAGTGCATGCATATTCCAGCTCCAAAGGTCAGTTGATCATCAGCAGGGCTGTCTGTGACCAGAAATCCTCCCTGGCGTTTCTAACACACCAGCCCATTTTTTCCCTTGAGGCCCCACACCAGCCAATGTTTTTCCACGAGGCCCACACAACAGTCCATTTTTTTTTTCTTGAGGCCCCCCTTATTGGCCAGATAATTATGATTTTGTGCAGCAAAGAAAACAACAAGTTAGACCGGACTTGACACTGGACAAAAAATGGACCAGCCCATTCCTGGTCATCATTTGTTGTGCCATATGTTCTTCTCTAGAAACAGGCAATTTGAGGCAACTTGATAGGGAGATGAACCTCTTTGTGAGCGACCAAGCTACCATATGCACTATGCTGACATCCAATTGCTTCCCAACAGAGCTGCTGCATCTAAGATATTTTCCCTGAAGAAAAAAACCAACAACCTAGAATGCATACGGCCACAAAACTATATGAGCAGATACAGTACATGGCCAATGTGTATATGACTACATTGCATATACTGTACATTCTCAATTGAGCAGAGACAGTATTTCCCAATTTAGCTCATTTATGTATGCACCATAAGTAGCTACCTCATGGTGCTTCTTCATTTGGGTCACTGTTTGCTCATGGTGATGCTAATGAGCCTCTACAGAGAATTTGGCTCTGAAAGGGCCTCTATTGCCCAGGCCTGTAACTGCCCTGGTTGGAAGTGAGTGATCTCCATTAAGCCTGTCAGGAGACGCTAATCATTTTCTCGTGTCCAAGATTTACAGGCTAGGCTGTTTTTCAAATAGCGCCCTATTCCCAATGTAGTGCACTACTTTTTGCCAGGACCCATAAGGCTGTTTTCAAAAGCAGTGCAAATAGAAGCAAATAGGCTGCCATTTGGGACAGACCCACAGCGTTCCGGTTGTGCAGTGCTAGATCAGGGAAACAGAGCATTAAAATCCCTGGCTGGGATAAGTCTGAATAACTTCCGTTAAGCCCCTGTAAGTTAACAGGCATCACTATTACTTTAGTGGAAAGCTCGAACATTCCATGTGTTATTTTGCCAATATCTATATGAGGAACAGAGGAGCAGATTATGGTGGAACTTTAAGGCGATTTAATAGAAAAAAAAGAGTTTATATGCTGTTTTGAGTAGAACATTAGTTTAATCTTACTTTCTGAACACAAACCTGCAACCCAACATGTGCCCACTCTCCAGTTTCAATTAAGCTATTACTGTATAATTGCATGGTGTCACGCCCTGACCTTAGAGAGCTGTTTTATTTCTCTATTTGGTGAGGTCAGGGTGTGATGTGGGGTGGGCATTCTATGTTTTGTATTTCTTTGTGTTTGGCCGAGTGTGGTTCCCAATCAGAGGCAGCTGTCTATCGTTGTCTCTGATTGGGAATCATACTTAGGTAGTCTTTTTCCCACCTATGTTGTGGGATCTTGTTTTTGTACAGCTCTTGTAGCCTACGGAACGGTCGTTTTGGTTTCACAGTGTTATTTTGTTGCTGGTTCTCATTTAATAAATATGATGACCACAAATTACGCTGCGCCTTGGTCTCCTTCAAACAATGCACGTTACACATGGCAAGAGCACATCAACAGTTTTTGGCTACATATGGTAAGTGTATTGCATAGCAGGAGCGCATAAACAATATTTGGGTACACATAAGCACCTTACCAAAAGTAAGCCCTATTTCACATGACTGACGAGTTATAATGTTCCTGCATCCCTTGAAAATAACCTGTGCTATTTTAAACTCAGTAATAATTTATATTTGATATAATTTCCTTTAATCTGTATGCCAGCCAGTTGGAGGGGAAGTTAATTCATTCCAATATACATATAGCTTCATTTGGAATCTTAAATAAAACAAACACCTCTCACTGATTTAAAAAAAATAAAAAAAGTTAAGTCTCTCGTTTCTATTTATACTAGATCACAGTTCAAACACGTGAACTTGGTGTTTCCTTAAAACGTACACATGTACAAGGAAGCATATATATTCATGCAAATACATGCACTTCACACATATATGCCGAACGTATTTTAAAAAAGGAAAACAAACAAATTCCTGCGAGGTCCACCATACCCTTGTGGTTGCCTGGCGGTTACAAAGAGATCCTGTGTTCTGGTGAATGTGGAAAGAAGCCCTTGTACGCATTCCAGCCGACAGAAGAAGGCCTCTCTCTTCCCTGGATCTGGGAGGGTGTTTTCGAAAGCTACTTTAGAATGTTTGTGCAATCGCTTTCGACCACTTGATTAAAAATGTATTTTGATGCTAAGGAGCTATGTCCTGCAGAGAGTCAGCTCAAACTGGTTTGAGAAGAGCAACAACCTATTGGGGAATAAACATGCCTGTTGTAAATAGTTTTGGGTTATAGTAGGTTGAAGTCCTAGTATCGGAGTCTGAAGCAATTAAAAAAAAATTCTACTTCCACAGCTAGGTTGTAAAATGACCAAACCCAGTGGAAATCTAACATTGATCACCACACTACTCGTACAGTAATTCCCCTCAAACCACACCGGTGGAAAAACTCAGAGGGGAAAAAAACACAGAAGCGGAAACGAGTACGTCTGTGTATCACAGTGAGTGTGGCATGACGAAAGTAACGATGGCCTGTGAACCAACAGAGTGCGTACAACCAGGGGGATGTCATTTAGACAGCTGGAGCTGTGGTGATTACAGTAGGCTTCATGCTACGGATGTGCACTAGATGGGAGATGTACTAGAACTCCCTCTCCCTGTCTCTTTCCTCCCTCATCCACCCAGACCAGACATACTGTGGCCTGACCTCTGGCCTACCGCCCCTGCCTCTGGGAGCTGATACAAAGACATAAATCAACTCTCTCTGGAAGTATTTTCCCTCCTTTAGATGATTCAGTCAGGTGCAGTCAGGAATGGTCTGGGATCTGTTTAATGTACAAGCAATTGACCCACAATTCTGTATGTAGCAAGCTTTATAAAGGGGCCCATGTAATCTTAAATTTTATTGTCACAAGATTTATCACTCGTGTATTTCAGGATCTCTGGTTGAAGTGGAAATGATTTGCGAGACTACCTTTGTGTGGTTGCTCAATAGTGGTTCCTGTACAACTACAGTGCAGGGTCATGGGTGAATATTTAAATTTTACAACAATCAATGTTTTCCCTCCCTTACTGTACTGTGTAATTGCAGAAACAAACAGTCTGTTGTCATGGTAACATGTAGATAACTCATAATAGTGTACCCCGTTTTGTTTGGCAACGTCAGGAGGGCTGAACTACAGCAGTCTGTTTATGAGACCGTCACCTCACCGCGTTTTCACCAACCTGTATACCACTGGCATCCTGTGGCATTTCTGTGGTTTCAACCACATCTTACCACATCCAACCTTTATAGGAGGATGTAGGAACATGGGACTTTATTCAAGAAAACACCTTGACCTGCAAAGATGAATTTCAAACAGGAAGTCTGTTAGTTTGGAAATAATTTTGTTATGACACATCTAACCCTAACTAAAACGGTTAGCAAGTAGCTAATGAAAAGGGGAAACACATCTGCCGACAGTGTGCTCACCCAGGCTGGTCCTGGAGAGCGAGTAGAGTAGACAGGAAAGTACATGGAAGGGCTCATGTTGCAGATTGTGGCAGGACACAACGTAACCAGTGGTTTGCACCGGCGATGCGCGTCACTAACGTTGGCAGGTCAAATGTTTCAGATTTTTCACAGACTCCAGTGGAATGTGATCAACCTTGCTGTTCATGATGGACATGGAAAATGCTCTGGACAGTGAGTGGCTGGCTGCCATTAGGAGGCAGTGCATTAGGAGCAGTGGTGGCTCCTGAGGGGAGGACGGCTCCTAATAATGGCTGGAATGGAGCAAATAGAATGGCATCAAACACATGGTATCCACGTGTTTGATGTATTTGATACCATTTGATTAATTCCGGTCCAGCCATTACCACGAGCCCCTCATCCCCAATTAAGGTGTTATCAATTTGCTGTGATTAGGAGGCCGTATGGGGGATGTTTTCTGGCCCAATGCTCTCCTACTGAGGGTTTCATTACCTCAAATAGCACAGTGATGACTGTCAGGCCAGGCGTGCTATTGGTGTGAAACATATTAGCCTCAAAACGTACCCGCCAAATGAAATATCCTGTCAGATTTTTAGAGCAGACCAACAACTTCAAAGACTGCCTGGGAGAGTGACTTCAGTTCAAAAACACCAGAGGCATGTTGGCCAAGGGCCACAAATCTCTGGGAGGTTTTGAAAAACATAAATATTTACCAGCATACTGAAGCCTTTCTATAAAAGTGATTTTATGTTCAAACTTGCCAGTTGCACAGAGAGGACGAGCGGCGTCTCATCTTTATTTATTACTTTTTTTCTAAATATGCCCTTTCAGAGCAGCCACCGCAGTGCACACTTTCATAGCAAATACAACATTCCTTGGTACATAGATCTAGCACAGCATGAACAACAGACCAGTTCCAAAGTAAAGTTTACATTCCTTTGGGGGTTCGATGAATCTGTTGGAATGTGTTCTTGCGAGGCTGTCTTTTCATGAGGCCATGGGTATTACCAGTGGGGGCCACTTTATTGGGCAGAGCAGGAATGTACGATGCCAACACAGTTGTAACTGCTGGTCTGTAGCTATTTCCTCCTGCTCACGAAAAGGTAAATAAAGAGATGTATTTCCCGTGGGCTTTAGCAAGGCCTAAAAATACTCTCAGCATAACATACTCTGAGGATATCTGGCTTAGGAATGGAGTTTGTTTTCTATTGGAATCTACGATAAATCACCAGGGTGTTTTTCTATTGCTCATCAATTGAGAGTGAGAAATGATTGAAGTGAAAATAACACAGTTTAGACCAGTGTATCTGGGAGTATTTTTGTTACAAATGTGTGGTACTCACCCAGAACCCTCTATTTACATGGAGACCCTTTCCCCGGGCCCTGGGCCTGGATCCTTAGCCCTGCCCACCTCACCAGGACACTGGTGGTTGGTTTAACCAGATCCTTCTATCTTCCCATTGGACAGTTATTGGGGGGGCTCGTGTCCTGTCAGCTAACCCAACAATAAAAACTATAGAGAAGACAATGCCAATTCGGTTATAATCCTTTAAACATCTCTTGTCTTTGAGTAATGGGCAGCTGTGTATCAAAAATAGGTTTCCTATGTTTATTTTATAGAAAAGTAATGGAAAGATGAACCTTAGACTGTGTGCCTGTTCCATGAGATACTGTACCAACTGCATGAACATACTGTACCACCTGCATAACATACTGTACCACCTGCATAACATACTGTACCACCTGCATAACATACTGTACCACCTGGATGAACATACTGTACCACCTGGATGAACATACTGTACCACCTAGATGAACATAATGTACCACCTGCATAACATACTGTACCACCTGTATAACATACTGTACCACCTGGATGAACATATTGTACCACCTGCATAACATACTGTACCACCTAGATTAACATAATGTACCACCTGCATAACATACTGTACCACCTGTATAACATACTGTACCATCTGCATTAACATACTGTACCACCTAGATTAACATAATGTACCACCTGCATGACATACTGTACCACCTGCATAACATACTGTACCATCTGCATTAACATACTGTACCACCTGCATAACATACTGTACCACCTAGATGAACATAATGTACCACCTGCATAACATACTGTACCACCTGTATAACATACTGTACCACCTGGATGAACATATTGTACCACCTGCATAACATACTGTACCACCTAGATTAACATAATGTACCACCTGCATAACATACTGTACCACCTGTATAACATACTGTACCACCTGCATGACATACTGTACCACCTGCATAACATACTGTACCATCTGCATTAACATACTGTACCACCTGCATAACATACTGTACCACCTGGATGAACACACTGTACCACCTGCATAACATACTGTACCACCTGCATAGCATACTGTACCACCTGGATGAACATACTGTACCACCTGCATAACACACTGTACCACCTGCATAACATACTGTACCACCTGCATAACATACTGTACACCTGCATAACATACTGTACACCTGCATAACATACTGTACCACCTGCATAGCATACTGTACCACCTGGATGAACATACTGTACCACCTGCATAACACACTGTACCACCCGCATTAACATACTGTACCACCTGGATGAACATACTGTACCACCTGCATAACATACTGTACCACCTGTATAACATACTGTACACCTGCATAACATACTGTACACCTGCATGAACATACTGTACACCTGCATAACATACTGTACCACCTGGATGAACATACTGTACCACCTGCATAACATACTGTACCACCTGCATAACATACTGTACCACCTGCATAACATACTGTACCACCTGCATAAAATACTGTACCACCTGCATAACATACTGTACCACCTGGATGAACATACTGTACCACCTGCATAACATACTGTACCACCTGGATGAACACACTGTACCACCTGGATGAACACACTGTACCACCTGCATAACATACTGTACCACCTGGATGAACACACTGTACCACCTGCATAACATACTGTACCACCTGCATAGCATACTGTACCACCTGGATGAACATACTGTACCACCTGCATAACACACTGTACCACCTGCATAACATACTGTACCACCTGCATAGCATACTGTACCACCTGGATAACATACTGTACCACCTGGATGAACATACTGTACCACCTGCATAACATACTGTACCACCTGCATAACATACTGTACCACCCGCATTAACATACTGTACCACCTGGATGAACATACTGTACCACCTGCATAACATACTGTACCACCTGTATAACATACTGTACACCTGCATAACATACTGTACACCTGCATGAACATACTGTACACCTGCATAACATACTGTACACCTGCATTAACATACTGTACCACCTGGATGAACATACTGTACCACCTGCATAACATACTGTACCACCTGTATAACATACTGTACACCTGCATAACACACTGTACCACCTGCATAACATACTGTACCACCTGCATAACACACTGTACCACCTGCATAACATACTGTACCACCCGCATAACATACTGTATCACCTGCATAACATACTGTACCACCTGCATAACATACTGTACCACCTGCATAACATACTGTACCACCTGCATAACATACTGTACCACCCGCATAACATACTGTACCACCTGCATAAAATACTGTACCACCTGCATAACATACTGTACCACCTGGATGAACATACTGTACCACCCGCATAACACACTGTACCACCTGCATAACATACTGTACCACCTGGATGAACATACTGTACCACCTGCATAACATACTGTACCACCTGCATAACATACTGTACCACCTGCATAACATACTGTACCACCCGCATAACATACTGTACCACCTGCATAAAATACTGTACCACCTGCATAACATACTGTACCACCTGGATGAACATACTGTACCACCCGCATAACACACTGTACAACCTGCATAACACACTGTACCACCTGGATGAACATACTGTACCACCTGCATAACACACTGTACAACCTGCATAACATACTGTACCACCTGCATAACATACTGTACCACCCGCATAACATACTGTACCACCTGGATGAACATACTGTACCACCTGCATAACATACTGTACCACCTGCATAACATACTGTACCACCTGGATAACATACTGTACCACCTGGATGAACATACTGTACCACCTGCATAACATACTGTACCACCTGGATAACATACTGTACCACCTGGATGAACATACTGTACCACCTGCATAACATACTGTACCACCTGGATAACATACTGTACCACCTGTATAACATACTGTACCACCTGGATGAACATACTGTACCACCTGGATGAACATACTGTACCACCTGGATAACATACTGTACCACCTGGATAACATACTGTACCACCTGTATAACATACTGTACACCTGCATAACATACTGTACACCTGCATGAACATACTGTACACCTGCATGAACATACTGTACCACCTGGATGAACATACTGTACCACCTGCATAACATACTGTACACCTGCATAACATACTGTACCACCTGGATAACATACTGTACCACCTGGATGAACATACTGTACCACCTGCATAACACACTGTACAACCTGCATAACATACTGTACCACCTGCATAACATACTGTACCACCTGCATAACATACTGTACCACCTGGATAACATACTGTACCACCTGGATGAACATACTGTACCACCTGCATAACATACTGTACCACCTGCATAACATACTGTACCACCTGGATGAACATACTGTACCACCTGCATAACATACTGTACCACCTGTATAACATACTGTACACCTGCATGAACATACTGTACACCTGCATGAACATACTGTACCACCTGGATGAACATACTGTACCACCTGCATAACATACTGTACACCTGCATAACATACTGTACCACCTGGATAACATACTGTACCACCTGGATGAACATACTGTACCACCTGCATAACACACTGTACAACCTGCATAACATACTGTACCACCTGCATAACATACTGTACCACCTGCATAACATACTGTACCACCTGGATAACATACTGTACCACCTGGATGAACATACTGTACCACCTGCATAACATACTGTACCACCTGCATAACATACTGTACCACCTGGATGAACATACTGTACCACCTGCATAACATACTGTACCACCTGTATAACATACTGTACACCTGCATAACATACTGTACACCTGCATGAACATACTGTACCACCTGCATAACACACTGTACCACCTGCATAACACACTGTACCACCTGGATGAACACACTGTACCACCTGTATAACATACTGTACACCTGGATGAACACACTGTACCACCTGCATAACACACTGTACCACCTGGATGAACACACTGTACCACCTGTATAACATACTGTACACCTGCATAACATACTGTACACCTGCATGAACATACTGTACACCTGCATGAACATACTGTACCACCTGCATAACACACTGTACCACCTGCATAACATACTGTACCACCTGCATAACACACTGTACCACCTGCATAACATACTGTACCACCCGCATAACATACTGTATCACCTGCATAACATACTGTACCACCTGCATAACATACTGTACCACCTGGATGAACATACTGTACCACTCGCATAACATACTGTACCACCTAGATTAACATAATGTACCACCCGCATAACATACTGTACCACCTAGATTAACATAATGTACCACCTGCATAACATACTGTACCACCTAGATTAACATAATGTACCACCTGCATAACATACTGTACCACCTAGATTAACATAATGTACCATCCGCATAACATACTGTACCACCTGCATAACACACTGTACCACCTGCATAACATACTGTACCACCTAGATTAACATAATGTACCACCCGCATAACATACTGTACCACCTGCATAACACACTGTACCACCTGCATAACATACTGTACCACCTAGATTAACATAATGTACCACCCGCATAACATACTGTACCACCCGCATAACACACTGTACCACCTGCATAACATACTGTACCACCTGGATGAACATACTGTACCACCCGCATAACATACTGTACCACCTAGATTAACATAATGTACCACCCGCATAACATACTGTACCACCTAGATTAACATAATGTACCACCTGCATAACATACTGTACCACCTAGATTAACATAATGTACCACCCGCATAACATACTGTACCACCTGCATAACACACTGTACCACCTGCATAACACACTGTACCACCTGGATGAACATACTGTACCACCCGCATAACATACTGTACACCTGCATAACATACTGTACCACCTGCATAACATACTGTACCACCTGCATAACATACTGTACCACCTGCATAACATACTGTTCCACCTGCATAACATACTGTACCACCCGCATAACACACTGTACCACCCGCATTAACATACTGTACATGTATTGGAATCTCCTTTGGTGCAGTCTTGTTAAAATAGTCCTTTCAAATGAAATATAAATCAACATTTATGATTTTATACAGCTCTGTAGTCACTTTTAATTGGAGCTCAATCGTTGCAGATGTGGCTCTGAAAGCTATTTGTGGCTGAGAATGGGCAGAGGTTTTCTGAGGACTCGGATTGGAAAGTCCACTTCAAGGGCCCCAATGTTCTCTATAATCCACCAGACAGGATTACTTTGGTCAGTCTACTTTGGTCAGAAGTTAAATATTATTAGGTGCAATTATTACAGGTTGATTTACTGTTCATTTTTGAATTAGATAAACAACACCAAAAGACCAATGTTGTATATACAGTATATATGTGTTGTCAGATGGACAGCCATACAAACAATACATATTTTCTAGCCTACACTGTGTACTATTGATTAATTCTGTAGTAGATACATGTCCTGTGTTGCCATTTTCCTGGCTGGCCCCATACTGCGTGATTGAGTAATTTGTTTTATGTCCTTTTCAATTCCCTGCTGCCTTATCCTCATCCTGTGCTAAGCAGCATCAAAGAGAGAAAGGCCAAGACAATCGCTAATTTGTTTCCCACCATATCCTCCAGCCAGCCAGGAGAAAACAGCACCTTCTGTAGTAGTAGACCTGTTCTTGTCTTATATAAGCATGTCTCCGTGGCTTGAGGACCAGTGAATGCCATTCGAGGGGAGTGACAATTGTTGATTGTAAGTCTGCTGGTCCAAGGACAGGAAGAGGAATGGGATAGGATGGGAAAAGGTTATTCCCTGGTGGTTTGGCCAGACGGGTATATTTACACACTACCCACAGCAGTCTGTCTGTGAGGCCTTGAGAAATGACAGTGGTCTGAGTCTCTCTCACTAGCCTCCTCTGGGCTTAATAATAATCTCTCTGTCACAGGAAGAGGAACCAATGGTCTCCCAAACATGTCCAGAGGGTTCCTGGCCTTCCAGACTGATTACGAAATCTAATAAAATGCTTCCATGCAGCTCCCAGACAGGGGGATTGGGTGTGTCTGTGTCTGAGACCAGGCTGAGGCATACTGTACATGAAGGATATGCTATGAGGGATCAGTGTGTTTATATCCAAAGATTTGTCAGCAAGTCAAACCCAGTGTAGGCCAAGACCTTATATTACACAGTCTGACGTAAAGGAGACCCACTGAGCATAGACATCAGTTTAAAGTCTAGTTTTTGACATAAATGTCACGTCATTGGATTTAGGTCAAAGGTTAGGGCGAAAAAAAGCTGAAATGTCCTGACGTTGAAGACTTTTTGCAAATCCAATCAGTTTTCCAAGTTTATTCAACGTCATCACATTCATTTTATGGGTTGAAATGATGTGGAAACAACATTGATTCAACCTGTTTCTGCCCAGTGGGGATGTCATCCTTTTGATATTAGTTTTAAATGATACACAAATGACAAGGCAAATGATGGACGATCAGTGTCTGCAATGTTTTGATGCTACAAGATCAGGCTCACACTATTTCTCAGCGTTGGATTTGAGGACGTGGTGCAGCAATTTGCTAGTGAATACTGACCTCTGCTGTATGCCTTTGGAATTGATATCTGGAATCATTTGGACCTCAAAGAAGCATTGTGCTGGTCTACTCAGACATGATGAGCTTTGAGGTCAATGAAAAACATCTGCTACTGTACAACACTGACATAATGACATTCAGGACAGTAGCAACAGAGGAATCAGCCTAAGGAGTAAATTGAATTTCATCTAACCAAATCATTGGACAGATTACACCAATCTGCTCTGATGCACCACAGCCACATCCTTTATTCGAAACAGGCCCCATCTTGAGAGTGGCTCTTTCATGTCCCATGGCATTTGACAAGGGCATCAAAGTCAGGAAAACCAAACTTTGCAATGCTCTTACATGGTTCCTCACCTTGCAACATGAGCAGTCCTCAATGACTGCTTATCCTCAGGGAATCCTTAATTAACTTGGATTTATTTTTTGTTATATAAAAAATGTCCTTAAATATAGGTGGTCTTGATTTGCCAGTTTTGAGAGAGGGTGGATGGCTACTATCTCATACTGTTGTTATACTATGGTACCACCTCGATTTTAGGCACCACTGACACAGAGAGAGAGGAAAGCTGGCACAGACTCCTACACTCTTAGAAAAAAGGGTTCAAAAACGGTTCCCCGGCTGTCCCCATAGGAGAACCACTGTTGGGCTACCTGGTTGGATTTCAGCTAGAACCATTTTGGGTTCCATGTAGATCCCCTTTCCACAGAGGGTTATACGTTGAACCCAAAAGGGTTCCACCTGGAACCAAAAGGGTTCAACAAAGGGTTCTCCTCTGTGGACAGCCAAATCACTCTTTTAGGTTCTAGATGTCCCCTTGTTTTCTAAGTGTAGAACACAGACAGAATAACTTTTGGACAGAGAGGTAGCCCAAGGGGGAAAAAAGTAATGTTTTCACCCATGACTGTCTGAAACAATACATCAGTCCCACACTGCAGATGGTGGCAAATTCAAAACAGCTAAGTCCATCCCCTGTGAGAAAACGACCTTTTCATAATAATCCAGCCTGACTAGAGACACAAAGAGAAACAAAACACTATATAACCTAGTAAAAGACAATGATGGCAGTACATTTTCATAATGGTCCCATGTCATCTAATAATTCACATACCTTCTCTTGCGTCCGTATCCCACTGATGTATCTTGCTGTATCCATTAGATTAAATATCCATCCATTCATCCATTCAAATATTCATGCTTTGAAATCCACTTGATCTGTAAATAACACAATATTCAATTTTCCATGACTCTTCTCTCCAAACACTAACCACATAACACATGCAGAACAGCAAGAACGAGACCTTCCTTTTTGACCTGTTTGTGACTATATGGGACGTTTGCACATTAGAGTTAGTCAGTCAGAGTAATCGCTGTAAGTCGGACTAGCGGTGCTGGTGGCCCTGCGGCCTTAGGGAGAGATGTTCCTAGCGGTACCAGGGAGCCCAAGGCCATAACAGTGGCCTTACAGTACTGAAACCCCCCCTGAGCTGCCACAGGATAATGGGATCAGGGAAATCATCTATTACTATGTTTCTATGTAGACTTGTCAAGTAATGTACTCAGGTCTAGAGAATTCCAATCATAAGCTATGAAGAACGCATCATGAGCAATACTAGCAAAAGGGTCTTGTCTTATACTCAAAATAAATAACTAACAACCCAAACTTGACCATAGGTAATACTTATAACTACAAAATAAAACTCTTTAAACATGTATTAACTTTTGGACACACAGAATATAAAAAGTATGGTTTATACATGTATATATTTAGACAACAACAAAACATTTTTTTTCCAACATGTGAACTTCAGCCCATCCGATGGAAGATTCCTTATAATAATTCACACTCCGATCAAGTCAGAGAAGTCATTCTAGAACCGTCTTCTATTGTTGCTGATCAAAGACTGAATTTGCATTCAACAGACATCCCAATAACACATAATGAATGAATAGGGCGGAGAGATTCTAGGAATGTCTTCTTCAGTCAAACAACATCTTCCACAGCCGGTGTGAGAGAGTGAGTGGTGTGATTCACACAGTGGTCTGGCTATAGACTAAAGGCTTAAACAGGTCTGGACTATAGAGTACGTGAGGCACATGGTAAAGAGTAGAACCACTCCACTGTGTGGCTCTGAGGCAGAACGGCACATCGTGGAGGGAGGCTTGACTTCGGACTTCACCTCTGGTGGTGACACTATGGTCCCTTGAATCTGGAGGGGAAACAAAAGAGAGGGACAAATGTATAACTATGAAATACAGTGAGGAAAATTACTATTTAAAACACATTCAATCATATATTATACAGTCGATTTTAAACAAATAAGTGATCAACATTTATATAAATCAACATCCCAGAAGAGTGAAAGGACACAGATTCATTGGTTCCCTAGTCAGTGACTAATTGAAAGCACTACATTAACTCCAGCCCTGACTGAACACTCACCGACCACTCGTCCTGCCCCCACTTGGAGCAGCGCACATTCATGGGCAGCTGTAGAACCATCTCGTTGAAGGACTTCCCTCTGTTCTTCGACCACCTGTACTTGTCCATGGCCTCTGTGAAGGAGAGGCTGCTGTACTTCTTTGGGCTCTTGATCATGAAAGGCCAGGTCCTATGACAGAAGAAGAATATACAGTAAGTGAAATGTAGAATGTAAAATGAAGAATATTAAAGGTAGAATATTTACCATACACATGCTGATGCACAATATATCAGCCACTGTTCAGTGCATTGTAAAGTATTCAGACCCCTTCACTTTATCCACATTTTGTTACGTTACAGATTTATTCTAAAATTGATTCAATAATTTAAAAAAACGAATCTACACAAAATACCCTATAACAACGAGGCGAAAACAGGATTTTTTTTTTTTACAGTTATTAAAAATAAAAACAGAAATACCTTATTTACATAAGTATTCAGACTCTTTACTATGAGACTCGAAATTGATCTCAGGTGCATCCTGTTCCATTGATCATCCTTGAGATTTTTCTACATCTTGATTGGAGCCCACCTGTGGTAAATTCAATTGATTGGACATGTTTTGGAAAGGCACCTACAGTACCCGTCTACAGTATATAAGGTCCCACAGTTGACAAAACCAAGCCAAGAGGTCGAAGGAATTGTCCGTAGAGCTCAGAGACAGGATTGTGTCGAGGCACAGATCTGGGGAAGGGCACCAAAACATTTCTGCAGCATTGAAGGTCCCCAAGAACACAGTGATCTCCATCATTCTTAAATGGAAGAACCAATACTCTTCCACCAAGACTCTTTCTAGAGCTGGCTGCCCAGCCAAACTGAGCAACCAGGGTAGAAGGGCCTTGGTCAGGGAGGTGACCAAGAACGCGATGGTCACTCTGACAGATCTCTAGAGTTCCTCTGTGGAGATGGGAGAACTTTCCAGAAGGACAATCATCTCTGCAGCACGCCACCAATCAGGCCGTTATGGTAGAGTGGCCAGACATAAGCCACTCCCCAGTAAAAGGCACATGACTAACCTAAACACACAGCCAAGACAAGGCAGGAGTGGCTTCGGGACAAGTCTCTGAATGTCCCTGAGTGGCCCGGCCAGAGACCGGACTTGTACCCGATCGAGCATCTCTGGAAAGATCTGAAAATAGCTGTTCAGCGACGCTCCCCATCCAACCTGACAGAGCTTGAGAGGATCTGCAGAGAATAATATGAGAAACTCCCCAAATACAGGTGTGCCAAGCTTGTAGTGTCATACCCAAGAAGACTCAAGGCTGTAATCGCTACCAAAGGTGCTTCAACAAAGTACTGAGTAACGGGTCTGAATACTTATGTAAATGTGATATTTCAATTTAGATTTTTTTTTAATAAATATGCAAACATTTAAAAACCTGTTTTTGTTTTGTCATTATGGGGCATTGTGTGTAGATTGAGGAGGGGAAAAACAATATAATCAATATTAGAATAAGGCTGTAATGTAACATAATGTGTAAAAAGTGAAGGGGTCTGAATACTTTCCGAATGCACTCTACATTATTAAACATTTTTACAATTTATGGTCAGAAGGAAAAACAGCAGCTGCTAACTAAATCCTTCCAAAAGCATTTCCATGAGGAAGACATTAGGGAAAGTGGGACTGCTGTTTCCTGCTAAGGCCTGTTTTTGTTTATAGAAGGTTGGTGTTCCTCTTCATGACAAGGCTTCTTGGAATAAAACGAGTGTAGCCATGCATTAATAGCAGGAACAGAAAACGCACTCCAGCAGCCCAACCCATCAAATAGACTCATTTCCAGGCCTTTTTTAACAAACTGTTCTCAGGGCTAAGGTCTCGCTTACACAACTTACCACTCAGGGGCATATGGACAGGAAACACCATGGACACATTACAATACCTGCAGTAGCATCAGTTAAGGAATAGGTTGCACTATGTTTATTTAATTTACTGACATACTGACAATGAACTGACTTGATTACATGAAGTAGATTGATGTTATGTTTCAGGATTTCACATCTGCTTTTGATGCCATTGTCATTTTATTTGCATAAAAGCAAAGATGGAAAAACTTAATGGTAAAATTATTTGTTTCACTAAGCATGCTATCATCCAGTTTTCATGCAAGTAAAGTCATACAGTATAAAAAACAGGACAGCTGTGATAAAAACAGGTTTCTGTACAATTTTATAAATACCTACAGATACTATGTTTATTCGACAGTGGTGGGTGTCAGTAAAATGTATTATGCGAGAAATAGCAGTGGAAACGCCTGTAAGTGCAAATACTGATATAATAACCATCACATGAAAGCAAACTTGGAAAGTCACGTGATGATATCAAAGATTTCTATAAGATGATATGGTATGTGATCCTCCAACTACGACTCGGGAAACCACACAGTTTATTAGGCTCCAGATGAAGTGGGTGTTGAAAGTGCACGCTAAGAGCTTGATGCTCCCTTCCAATAAATACCGAGGGTCTTGTCTGGTGACATGATGATCGATGCGTGACTGCTGTTTGACAAATACAAATATTCTCCTGCATCCATAATAACGTCATCATGTAGACTAGCCTACCCTCACTTTGTATGTGAGCTGTTGCCTAGAGCGCAGGTGCTAAAACCAGAGTAGGCACATTTGCTATGTAACGCAACAGTTTTTGTGACAAAACTATCAGTTGAACTTTAGATTTTTTATTCGGTAATGAAAACTTAAGCAAAAATGTACATTTTGTGTGCACTATGTCATCAGGCACAGATTTTTCTCTACAACAAGTTAGTTTGGTGGAAACACCACTAGAGGGAAAATGCTAATATTTTCTTTATTCAGATTTGAGAATATTCCTATGAAAAATGGTCACCAATTGAATGGGAATCTAGCTACAGAGACAAATATTGTGCATTTTCTAATTTAAATGGATGAACAGTATGTTATTTTGAACTAAATGAATGGAATGCAAGAGCAAAAACATATTAAGGAAAACAATAAAACTATTGCTTTGTATATCTTGCTGTCAAAGTCCAGCATGCTAACTGGTAAAACAAAACAGAACCATATAAAACAGGAAAAAGAGTACCACTGTGCTCAATTTCAGATGTGCTCTACATGTTGACCCCACTGGGCTAGTGTGACTATGAGCTCTTTGGGACTATACCCCATATTCCTCTGTCCTTTCCTCCTTCCTATGACATGCAATCTCTTTGTACGATAAACCTCTTCCAGTCGTTCCCCTATTCTCTCTCCCAGGCCTGGGGGGACGTATTTAATCTCTATATCATGCATCATCTATATCTATATCATGCAGTAACTCATTTGGAACATAACTTCTCCATGATAATGCATTGTGTATGACCTTTGACATTTGTAAGGTGCTCCAGGCAGAGAAAACACTTCACATAAAAATGATCTTCCCCAATTGATATTACAGGTTCCAACTTGAACCGCTACATGGGTATTGCAGTCGCAGTACAGAGCCTCTTACTTACGTGACAGGCACCTGGATCTCTTTGACTCCGATGAACTTAAGCTGCCCGATGATCTCAGGGAGGCTCTCACACCTGGCCAGATTCACTCTGGGATAGTAGAGCAGGTAGGACAGACACATCTCATCCCTGGTGGTCAAACCACCCTGAGAGAATAGCCAGAGGGAAAATCATCTAGAAATCAAGTGGTTAAGAGCATTGGGCCAGTAACCAAAACGTCACTGGTTTGAATCCCCAAACCGGCAAGGTAGAACATTCTGCCGTTCTGCAGTTGAGCAAGGCAGATAACCCCCAACATCAACTACTCCCTGGTTGCCGATGATGTCGATTAAGGCAGCCCCCACACTTCTCTAATTCAGAGGGGTTGGGTTAAATGTGGAAGACACATTTTGGTTCAATGCATTCAGTTGTGGAACTGACTAGGTAACCCCCTTTCCCTATTCTGTATACTAAATACCAATACAACAGGTACATTAAGGGTTACATAGCCTTTTGCGGGCCCTTCAGCCTTTTGCGGGCCCTAAGTGAGATTTGGTTGCCCTCCCACCACCTCGCAGGCATTTTAGTGGCCTCCCTCTTGGCAGAGGATTGAACATTTTGCAGTTTTAATGCCATTTTCCAACAATTCTACAACATTTTATATGGGGTGGAGAGAAAATGTTGCTGTTCTAAAGCTAATTTTCTGATATTGTACACATTTAGCCTTGGCTTATGCCATGTTCATACAACATCTGGATGACTAACAAAATCAATGGGGGCCCCTGGAGGTCAGTGGCCCCCTGGAGGTCAGGGCCCCTGGGCATGTGCCCTTCCTAATTCAGCGATGAAGGTTTAGATAGCTGGCTAGACTTATAATCCTTGCAGTCTTATAAAATGTTAGCTGATATGGGATAATCGAGTGACTGTCAGTGACATGACAAGAGAAAAACTGCTGATGCACAACCAAATTACAAAATTGCACATTGTGTATTCTAGTATGCTATCTCTCAACAATAAGTTGAGACCTTGACTCAGTTCCTAAAATGTTGTTTACAATAGCATTTACAAAATGATGGTGGGGGGCCGCTGGGGTCCTACGCACAGCGTGTAGTCTGCACCACTGCCTTTACTCTACTTTACTGTTATCAAATTACACTTCTATTCTATTCTATTTAGCCCCACAACAACATGGATATCTGTGTAACAATCATGAACTTCAACAAACACTAAGATTTGGCACCAGGGTCCTTGTAAACCACTAAGAAATCATGAAAATCTGCTTCTGAAAACATGTGACTGATATAGATTAAGTACCACTTCAGGCTGTATTATGTCTAACACGAAGCTGACACAATAACAGTACCTTGTGGTGACAAAGTTGTAATGGAATACAATTCTGTTTTATATTGTTCCAGAATAACAATTGGTTGGCATGTTTACTCCTGAGCAGTAGAGAGTAACTCTAGAAGAGAAGGAGCCCTGTTTTACGACTGTAGTCATCAGTCATTTGATGTCTCTGTAAAAAACCATGCCAGTAGCTGCAAACAACTATATAACCAAGATCCCATCTGTGGTCCTGGGGGGTATCTGCAGACAGATTGTTCAGCTAAGAACAGACAGCCTGTAACACATACAGTACAGTGCCGTGAAAAAGTATTTGCCTCCTTTCTAATTTGTTCTACTTTTGCAAATTTTTGATACTGAATGTTATCAGATCTTCAACCAAAACTTAATATTAGATAAAGGGAACCTGAGTGAACAAATAACACAACAATTACATGCATATTTCATTTATTTAATAAACAAAGTTATGCAACACCCAATGCCCCTGTGTGAAAAATAAATTGCCCCATTACACTCAATAACTGGCTGTGCCACCTTTAGCTGCAATGACTGCAACCAAATGCTTCCTGTAGTTGTTGATCCGTCTCTCACGTATCTGTGGAGGAATTTTGGCCCAATCTTCCATGCAGAACTGCTTGAACTCAGTGACATTTGTGGGTTTTCAAGCATGAACTGTTCATTTCAAGTCCTGCCACAACATCTCAATTGGGATTAGGTCTGGACTTTGAATAGGCCATTCCAAAACTTAAAATGTGTTGCTTTTTAGCCATTTTCATGTAGACTTGATTGTGTGTTTTGGATCGTTGTCTTACCGCATGACCCAGCTGCGCTTCAGCTTCAGCTCACAGACGCATTGCCTGACATTCTCCTGTAGAATTCTCTGATACAGAGCGGAATTCATGGTTCCTTCTATTAAGGTAAGTCGTCCAGTCAGCAAAGCATCCCCGAACCATCACACTACCACCACCATGCTTGACCGTTGGTATAAGGTTCTTACTGTGGAATGTAGTGTTTGGTTTTACTTTTGTCCATATAACATTCTTCCAAGAGTCTTGATGATCATCCAGGTGCTTCCTTCCAAGTGCTTTTTGGATGAGATGGGTTCCATTATGCCTGGCAAAAACCAAACACTGCATTCCACAGTAAGAACCTCATACCAATGGTCAAGCATGGTGGTGGTAGTGTGATGGTTTTGGAATGCTTTGCTGCCTCAGGAACCAGGCCAACTTACCTTAATAGAAGGAACCATGAATTCTGCTCTGTATCAGAGAATTCTACAGGAGAATGTCAGGCCATGTGTGGTTATGCAGAAGACAATGATCCAAAACACACAATCACATGAAAATGGCTAAAAAGCAACAAAATCAAAGTTTTGTAATAGCTTAGTCAAAGTCCAGAACTAATCCCAATTGAGATGTTGTGGCAGGACTTGAAATGAGCAGTTTATGTTTGAAAACCTACAAATGTCACGGAGTTCAAGCAGTTCTGCATGCAAAGGTGGGCCAAAATTCCTCCACAGTGATGTGAGAGACGGATCAACAACTACAGGAAGCATTTGGTTGCAGTCATTGCAGCTAAAGGTGGCACAACCAGTTATTAAGTGTAATGGGGCAATTACATTTTCACACAGGGGCATTGGGTGTTGCATAACTTTGTTAATTAAATAAATGAAATAAGTATGTATATGTTGTGTTATTTGTTCACTCAGGTTCCCTTAATCTAATAGTAGGTTTTGGTTGAAGATCTGATAACATTCAGTATCAAAAATATGCAAAGGTAGAGAAAATCAGAAAGGAGGCAAATACTTTTTGACGGCACTGTATGTCTAAAAGTATCAACCAAGAGGTTCATGCAGGGGAAACACAACTCATTTATATTACCGGTAAGTACAGAACACTAAATTCCATTCCATTTAAGTATACTAATTCTACTGATCTATTAATTTGTAATTGTGTAACAGGAATGATGACATCCTTCTGTGTAATTTTTCTTCAAAGGTAAGAATGGTTCAAAAACAATATGGGCTTTGTGTCCATCTTATGTTACATCTGAAGTCAAAGCAATAACCCCATAGTTCTACCCTGAAGGGTTGTGTAATGTTGTCATAAACATGATGATTTTTGTTCCGTACTGCAATCAACCAAATCATCAAATCATAGAAACACAGAGACAGATTTGAAACATAAGCTCAAATAGGCTCCGTCTGAGGAACAATAGCACACATGTAAAAAATTAGGTGATCTCTGTAAACTCACATAAAACAGATCATTAGGAAGAAGCCACATCTTAAGGATGAGCTGGATTCACCATGTCAGAGCTGACAGCTCAGTTTCAAAGGCCCCATAAAAGCAAAAGGAAGAAAATAATAGAGAAAGCTGGCAAAATAAGTATTCATTTATCCATGTGGATTCTGAGTAGTGCATTCTTACCCAGGTCATGTTTTGTCTGTCTTTTGTGGTGTACTTGCATTCTGTGATCAAATTGTCACCCTGAAAAGAAAGATTAAAATCAAGGCTCTTCTGTGGTTGTGAAGCTGTCACACCCTTTAGAACCTGTCACACCCTGACCTTAGTTATCTTTGTTTTCTTATTTATTTGGTTAGGTCAGGGTGTGACAAGGGTGGTGTGTTTAGTTTTTGTATTGTCTAGGGGGTTTTGTATGTCTAGGGGGTTTTCTAGTCTAGGGGTGTATATGTCTATGGTTGCCTGGATTGGTTCTCAATCAGAGGCAGCTGTTTATCGTTGCCTCTGATTGGGAACCATATTTAGGTAGCCATATTCCTTGGTTTATCTGTGGGTTATTGTCTATGTGTAGTTGCCTGTTTCAGAACTCGTGGTATATAGCTTCACGGTCGTTTTGTTTACGTGTTCTTCGTTATTAAAAGAAGAATGTATTCAAATCACGCTGCGCCTTGGTCTCCTCACTATGACGAACGTGACAGAACCCCACATCAAACAAAATTGTGTTTTCATTAAAGTACATAATTACGATAACACTAAAGCAGTAATATACAGTACAAGGAGGTGTGATTTCCTGTGGTTTTAGCATGGCTATGCTGCGGTCGACGGTACGAGGCAACGGCCAAAAGATGAACCTCTAATTATGTCCTTTATCTATGTAGGTGGATCAAAGTCATGCAATCATCAATCATTACTGTTCATCACAGGGAGAGGGGAACATGCTTCAACCTGCATGGCAAGCTCAAGCGGTAGATTTATAATCCCATATTTCCTACACTATATAAAGGTAGACTCAGCAAAATGATGTTGCCACGAGCAGCACCACAGATATTGCGGTGAGCGAGATGCAAGAATTCTCTCTCACGGTCACACACAGTACCTGCGCATATGCATGTGTTCGCTTCACGTTGTTAGAGTGTGGTAGGTACAGGACGAAAACAGTGGAGAAGTTTATCCTTACTCTTCAACGCTCTTAGTTGTTGTGGAAATTGACCCACTCTGCTGTTTACTTTGTGCGCCTACATCATATCACTGAGTCTACCTTTAATGTGTCAGCTAAACAGTATTTCAGAGTACCAACAGGTAACAGCAGCCTCTCGTCCTTCAGCAGCTGGAACTCCTGGAAGTTGAAGTCAAACTCCTCATCATGTGACAGGGGCTGCAGCTCCTCCTGTCCCCGGAAGTGTCTGGTTCTGATGGCGCGGCCAGCTAGGTGAGCATGCATCAGAACAGCAAACACCCTAACTCCGCTGGGCATCTCCTGGCCTAGGGACTGATGGAGGAGCAAATAGATATTCTCTCACAGATGCAGAAAGTGCTTTTTAGTTTTATTGCACTTTTGGATGATCACTATTTTGGGCACGTAGCAAGACTAAAATGGAGGCTTGTCACTGTTGGTGGTATAGCATAACAGTAATTTAACAGTGGATGTTTGACTCCTGTTGATCCCCAGTGAAATGGGAATGTCAGGCATCGCACCAGTTTGAAAGACTCCGCCATAGCTGGCTTTCTTACCTCCTGCAAACACTCGCGGGTACAGTGTCCCTCTGAGATGTACTCCTGCATGCCTGGAGGCAGCATGTGGTACAGACTCACCCACACACCTGTCTCTATCACTCCTGCGTCATACTGACGCAACTCTGGGGTGTAGAACAGACGCAGGCCAGAGCTGTCCACCACTCCTGACAATGAAACAGTAACATTACAATGAACAGGGTGACTGACTGTTGAACTGTAAAGTGCTGTAGATATCACTTTGCCACACAAGTGTGAATGGGTGAAACGGGAAAATTACAATAGAGTGAAGGCAGACAAGTCACATTCATTGTTTGTAATGCAACATGACGTGTCCTTGTGGGTGTACTATACCTTGTTGAAAGGCTGGGTTGTCATAGTGGACCTCCATCAGGACATAGACAGGGTCTATTGATGTGCCAATGGACAGCCCAACATGGGGTGGGTAGGTGAACCCCTGTAAGGGTAGATTGAGAGGCATACTGAACATGTCAATAAGGAAGCTTACATGATCACTCTGATACATGGAAATACAAGTGGCTAATGAAAAGTTTTATAACACTGAATTAAAAATGACTACATATTTAAACCAATTGCCCACCTCGCCACCAATGGCCCAGGCGAAGACTATCGTCTCACACGTGAGAAAGGAGTCAGGCATATTTGGATGGTAACATTCATGGCCAGCCTTGAGCTCACTCTCATTCAAGGTGCTATCACATTGATACAACAAAATGTGATGAACCAGGTTTTCATGGCCCCTTTGAATCAAAGGCTCAATCTGTAAACAAAAAGAAGAAAGAAGGAAGTAGTAAATGTTACTGTATTCTAACCCCGGTTGGCTTCCTTTGAATTGCCTACACTTGCCTTAACTTTTACTGCAGTGGGCTAAATCAGGGCCACACAGATTATTTCTTGGTAGTCTTAAACAAATCTACTTTGAAACAAAAGAATACACACATGGTTATGGGCTTAAAAAAAAGAAGACACCTGTACCATGTCAGATATTAGTATTTTGAAATGTATTCCATTTTGAATTTGCATCCCAATATTACACTTTATATACATCAGAGAAGACTGAAATATAACAAAACCGCTTGACATTGAAACACCACATTTTTGCAGTTTATTAATTATAAAATAATAACATTTTTTTCACAACATTCCACCCATGAGGCCACTAGAAGTCTATTTAGTCATTTGACTGCAGGAAAGGGTCAAACCTCAATTATATTGCTCTCAACGGTAGGTTTCACACAAGAGGGGATAAACAGGATTGGGTAGGCCCTGCTCACTTCAGGATGAAAGTAGTGAAAAATAAATGTAAATAAATAAGTTTTTCCTCAATGGGCCTGGGGGCCTCTAGGTTGGACTTAGAATCTGGGAAAAGCAGCTTGCTGCCTGCTGGGCAAACCGTGACATCATACTGTGAGGCCTCCTTTAAAATCAACAGGACACAAGACCAAAGCTTGGCCCATGAACACCGTATTAATATTTAGACATTCTTCCTACTTTTTCTCAAATATATTTATTCATGGTGGAAGCAGCCGTGGTAGTCTAAGTTTGAGGTTGAGATTGTGCCATGAGAGAGGAAGGATAGCGCCTCTCTTGTTAGACGATATGGTACACTGTGTAACAAACTCTGCCTTCATAGAACACTTTATATGCCGCTTTCTCTGAATAAAGAACTTCATTGAATAGAATACATCTATCAAACTAAAATAAGCATGTCATGTAGACAGTTTTCAGGAAGTCTTGAAAGTCATAGAGTCATCTAAACAGGAGGTGAGGTTGCGGTGCCCAAGATAATAGAGGGTGGAGTGAGGTGGTGAAAGACCAAATCCCCCAGAGGGACGAAGGAGGTGGAACGGAGGGTAGGGACAGAAACCGTGACTGAGAAAATATCATGGGAGTGGGGTCTTTTTGAAGTGTCAAGATAGGATTATTGGTATAACGTGCACAGGGAAAATTAGATGGGCCTTTTCAACTTCTGTATAAATGCCATAAAACACCAAAAGAACAATAGTAGCGTTTCTTTATAGACCACAGATGAATTGGAGGAGACAGTCCCATTCATATCACGCATAATAACAGATGTCTTACATACTGCCTCTCACTCACTGACTCACACATCATGCACACGCACATGAAAACATCTGGGATGGAAAAATAACAATGTTTAATCCCAACAGTCCGACTCCCACGTGGCATTTGGATACTGAAATGATTTCCATTTTACTCTACTAATTCTATAAAGGCAACACTTTAATCATCTTACATTATTTCGTCATGCAAAGAGCTCCCTCCAAAATAAGAGTTCACAACAATATCTGGGATATCACAACAGTTTGTGTTATGTATAGTGGAAACAGAGATCCTCTGAGCCCTGCAGCTGTTAATAAGGGTAGGATTTTCCAGACCTTTTTTTAATAAGGGTAGGATTTTCCAGACCTTTTCTGAAACCTTTACACAACTCCTCTGACAAATTGGATAAGGACAGTGGAGCATATTTTTCTGATAGCATGGTGCTGGTGTTTCTCATTCTATGATCTAATTGTCATCATCAGAGTGGCAGATTGCAGAACAGAAGAGCCAGATTAATGTAAGAGAAGAGAGAGCTAGCTAGCTATATTTATATCTTTCTGGCTCTGGTTCACTTAATGACTGAAGACTGTTTTGAGCTCAAGGATTCTAAAGTCAGAGGTCATAGCCATGGCAACTTTAAAAGCAACTCTCATGTTTTCTACTTGGCAGAAAAGTCCTACTGTAAGTGATCTGACCAATGATAACACGATACAGTACAGAACTACTATTCCATACTATGTTAATATAACTAAGGCCCTTTAGTAAAACATCAACATCTAGTTTAAAAAGCACATTTGGTCTTTATGACAAATCCCACTAAGGATTAGAACAAGAAATGGATAAGGAATGTGTCATCGTACCATTCTTTTGAATCTAAATTGTATGTGCTACCTCCTTTAATCAAGTGTGTTTTAAAGCTTTTTGGTTTCATACTAGTTCAACTATGTTTGGAATATATAATTTATATAATGGCTCATTTAATACACAATAGCAATTTGGAGCAGCAAAAAAGCAGCAGGTGTGCCTCAGAAGTGGGAGAAGTATCTACAGATTTCTCTATGGAACACACTACAGATGACTGCAATGAAAGAGGAACCCACTTCAGACGACAGCAATGAGAGAGGGAGGCAGGCAGACAAATAAAAACTCTGAAATTATCCAGGTGAGATGCCTTTAAAGAAAGGTAAACAAGATGACTGCATGCTGACTGAACTATAGGCTACTCCTTCCTCAAGGGAAAGCCTGTTGTCGATTTGCTATAATTTTTCTGCTGTGTTGTTAATATAGCTCAATGAATTCCAAGTGTGTACTTACTCTAATGATATGGTGCTTCTTCTGAACCTCCTGGATCTTAAATATCTGACACCAGTAGGTAGTGTCCTTGAATGGCACTGGCACCTATCTTGAGAGGAACAAACAGACAGAGAGACTGATACTGTATTTACTCTCCATAAAATTGGACTGATCATAAATCTCACACAGTGCAAATACAGTCTCAGAGTACAAAAGGTCCTGTGAAGTAATAAAAGCTAGAAGTGGTATCAAGTTTGTTTAAGAGATGGATAGTGGGTGAGAGAAGTAACCTTTTCTTCTCCAGCTGTCACACTTACGTTTATGTTTTGCAAGTTGAAAAAGTCCATCTCAGAGGAAACATTAGCTTTACTTCCTGGGTCGAGTAGCCGCATACTCTTCCTCCCCCTGTTCACTCCATGGTACATCGGTCCTGACGGTCCCACATCCTCACTGTGGTAGGCCCATATCACCCTCACTGTGCTTTCCTGGGCAGACAATACACATACACATCTTCTATCTAGAAGTGAGTTTCAATTTGAAAATGCGGTAAGAAGTACTATAACACACCGGGCATGAACTGACATTGAAACTAAAACGCTCACACAAGCACACATTCAAACACGCAAACATCAACCTCCACATTTCCCGTTGATAAAACATTTCCACCACCCACATACCGTGATGTCCTTGTCACTTGTGTCACAGGTCAGGAGGTGCCTGCTGAAAGCCAGGACTGTGTGTGTACTGTTCTCCCTGCCATACTGCAGCCTGTAGTTCTGCTGCACATCTCTGTGCACTTTTCTGTTGGCGTCTGCAAAGTAATCCTGTTGAAAGCATGCCGGATATAATACAACTGTCCTGTCTGCAATAACACTGTCCTGAACGAGGGGACAAGAGAGCCTTCAATGTAAACATACATTCATAGATGTAAATCACAAAACTTTGGGAGAACCAGTGTTCCAATGACACAATTGAAAGAGCACGGTAGATAATTACATTACTTTGCTTAATTACTGATCTATTACTGTATTATTACATTAGCTAGGATGACGACTAGCTAAATGACTATTACCACAGGACTATGCTTCATTTGTGGTTAACCAACTGCCTCGAGCCCCGTTTCTACCTGGTACCAACATGCTTCCGTTGTCCTGATCTTCTCCACACTCTGATGGTACCCACATCTTTAGACAGGTGTAGATGATTAAACTACGCATTGTGATCAGATCTTCCTGACCACCTCCGGAGGTAGTCAGGCACGCTTTGTGGACAAACGCATGTGGACAGTGAAACCATTTAAATCATCATTATCCTACACTTTAAAATCATTGACAAGGTGGCCAATTGACTTATGCCATACTTTTGTGTGTGTAATATATAGTGTATATATTTGCAAACGGAAGCATCTAAAAAGCTAGTTTTCCTATTAAAGCTTCAGAAAATGTGTCGTATGTTCCGTGTCTGAAATTTAAATGACTGTCTGTCAATATAAGTCTTAAAATAAATACAACTTATTCTGAAAGAATAGCTGTGAAATGATTTGCATACAAGGATGGACCAGGAAATCTGGTCACAATGCAGACACAGTGGATGGATAACAGACACATTTTAATACCATGTGTAGACACATTTCAGAAAACGTGGGCACAATCAGAATACGGACAAGATCAGGACACAGGACACTTTAGCACCAGGTATATACAGGGCTTTGTTGTGGCAAGTGTCTGGCTGTTATGTCTTTGTCCGTATCACTGCCAAGCATTGCTTGTAAATACATGACAACAAACAACAACATTGGCACAAAACTACAGCTGCTGTCTCCTCATAGACCCTGACCCTCTGGTAACACAATAAGAGGGACTGTGTTAGATTGTGTGGCATCATTGCCAGATCCCTGAGGCACAGTGAGCTTCCTGTGATGTGTAGCAATATCCAGACCCTTTACCCTGTTGGAGTCAATCCATGAGTGGCTGGCTGTGGCCCACAAAAGTTTACCATAAGGCAGTGGGTCGGACTAACAGTAACAGGTATGGCCAATAGCTTGTTACACCTAACCAATAACCATAAATTCAATTTGGAAACTTTCAATTATTATTTAATCTACTTTTAGATCCAAAGCCATGTATTTAGGAATACATGTCTCATCTAAATACATGGCTCTGGATAATACTATTTCATCAGGTAAACACCCCAAATATACCCAAGTGCCCTGTGAAAATAGCTAAACATAACTGTAATATAAATCATAATTTTCATATAGCTGCACAATTAAACTATGTATGTAATGTTGAAATTACAGTGAAAGTAGCCCACCTCTCATGTGATAAAACTGCAAGGCATACCTTGCGTCACTTTCGTTCTATAAAACCCAGGTGAGTAACATACCTGTAGATACGGTGTCCCATCCGCGACTCCACCAATGACAATGTCTGACGACGCCATGGCACCGTTGGGAGATAGACCAAATCCTATATATCCTCTAGTTTCCACTTCTATTTCAAAAGTAATAGTTCTCCGGTCAAACCTCCACTTTAGATTATACTTCCCATGAGGGTCCAAAATAGTTGAATGACTAAATCCACTCCCGTGTGTCAAAGTTGCGTAAAACCAAAAAGTTGTGAAGAAAACTATAACACTACTATATTTCGCGGGTAACATCGTGAACATTGACGAAAAAACTACTACAAACAAAATAGAATGTCGTTGTTTAAACACAAATTACGTTTCTTTAGAAGTGTTTGGTTTGCAAATTGTACGCGGGCGACCAAGCATGCACACTCATCTGCGAGGAAGCAGCTTCTCTCATCCTCTCACTAGAACTGTCGAAACTTGTGCTGGCCCCTTTGATCTTCATAGAGACACGTCCCACACTGCTACTCCTGTGGTCAGGCCTTACCATACAGGTGGCTGTGACTTTAGGCAGAGACACTGGATGGATCATCTCCTGAGCATGTAAGGAAGGACATAATAGGCTATTTGCCTAAATGCCAACCAGAGATAAACATTTAAAAAAAGCTCCACGTAAATGTATCAGGCTAAAATAGAATACAGAGGATGAAAAATAAGAGTATTAAAGTGATACTAGATGTTTTGTGTAATTTTTGCCAGTCGTTTTTAAACAGCATACCGAAGGCCTGTTTCTCATATTTCACCCTGTCAAATGTTGTTTGAAAATGTAAACATCTTTCTTAAATTGAACTTTTCCTAAATGTATCTGTGCCATCCAGTCTGTACATGCAGCCTCATCTGTCAAGAGATCAACTGCAGGGAGAAAAACTGGCAAAACTTCCAGGAACTGCTCCTCCTCCAGAAACACACATACATGCAAGATGAGGTGAGGAAATAAAATCACCCACTGCATAAAATGGTAAATGTCTTGGAATTTGTATATGCTCATTTTCAAAAATGCAATTAAGCATTTGAGATTGAGTACACAAATCAGGGTTTTATTGATTCAGCTCATTTATCATGTTTCAGGAGTATATTGTACAGTAAAGCTTCCTCCCTCAGAAAAACTGGACAAGACCAAGAATCAAAAAGAAAAAGTATATATTAAAAAAAGTTAACTTTTGATATGTAACATTTCCATCGAAAACACAAAGCAGATAGCCTACACAACTTTCTAAAGTATGACCAAATCACACTGAATTAAAGAAGAATGATGATTAGTAGGCAAAGGTCAGAATGGGGGAAAAAGGGAAGCCAGTAATTAAGAGCTCATTGCATCTGTTTTGTATTGAAATGAAAACGGATCACATTTGAGGAAGCAAAAACATTCACAGTTCCACAATAATTGTATAACCCATACTGTGCCTTCACAAAGTATCCAAACCCCTCAACTTTTTCCACATTGTGTTGTGTTACAGCCTGAAATCTAACATGTATTACATTTTCAAATGAAATGTCTTGAGTCAATAAGCATTCATCCCATTCTTATGGGGAGCCTAACAATTCACATACTAAGTTGCATGGACTCTGTGTGCAATAATAGTATTTAACATTTTTGAATCTCATCTCTGTTTCCCCACACATGCAGATAAATTGTAAGTTCCCTCAGACGAGCAGTGAATTTCAAACACAGATTCAACCGCAAAGGCCAGGGAGGTTTTCCAATGTCTCACAAAGAAGGGCACCTATCAAATCACATTTTATTTGTCATATACACGTGTTAAGCAGATGGCTTTTCGCTACACCCGCAATAACTTTATAGAACTTCGGTAACGTTTTACTCAAATTTGCTCAATTAAAGTCCCCAGGTACAATAAATGCTGCCTCATGATATGTGGTTTCCAGTTTGCATTAAGTCCAATGAAGTTCTTTGTGGCCCGTCATGGTGTTAGCTTGAGGAGGAATATACACGACTGTGACTTTAACCGAAGAGAATTCTCTTGGGAGGTAATACGGTCAGCATTTGATGGTGAGGTATTCTAGGTTGGGTCAACAAAAGGACTTGAGTTCCTGTACGTTATCACAATCACACCATGAGTAGTTAATCATGAAACAAACACCCTCGCCCTTCTTCCTGGAGAGATATACATTCCCGTCTGCACGATGAACAGAGAACCCAACTGGCTGAATGGACTCAGTTTATCCCAAGAGCCATGTTTCCGTGAAACAGAGTATGTTACAATCCCTGATGTTTCTCTGGAAGGAAATCCTTGCCCTGAGTTCGTCAACCTTAATATCCAGAGACTGAACATTAACGGGTAATATACTCGGAAGAGGTGAGTGGTGTGCGCACCTCCTGAGTTGGACTAAAAGTTCACTCTTAACTTTTTGGTAGATGGGTAAAAATAAAAAGCAGACATTGAATATCTCTTTGAGCATGGTGATTTGATTAATTATACTTTGGGATGGTGTTGCAATACACCCAGTCACTACAAAGATACAGGTGTCAGAGAGGAAAGAAACCGCTCAGAGATTTCACCATGGAGCCAATGGTGACTTTAAAACTGTTATAGAGTTTAATGGCTGTGGCAGGAGAAAACTGAAGATGGATCAACAACATTGTAGTTACTCCAAAATACTAACCTCAATGAAGGAATCCTGTACAGAATACACATATTCCAAGACTTGCATCATGTTTGCAACAAGGCACTAAAGTAAAACTGCAGAAAACGTTGCATCATGTTATGCTCATCATCGGCAAGGAATACGGAGTTAAGGATAAAAATACATCAGAATGGAGCTAAGCACAGGCAAAATCCTAGAGGAAACCTGGTTCAGTCTGCTTTCCAACAGACACTAGGACATTGAATGTTCCTGAGTGGCCTAGTTGCAGTTGTCAATTAAGTTGTCTATGGCAAGAAAATGGCTGTCTAGCAATGATCACCAACCAACTTGACAGAGCTTGAAGAATTGTAAAAATAATAATTTGCAAATATTGCACAATCCAGGTGTGCAGAGCTCTTAGAGACTTACCCATAAAGACTCACAGCTGTAATCGCTGCCAAAGGTCATTCAAAATATGTATTGATTAAGGGGTGTGAATACTTGTGAAAATGTGATATTTCAGCATTTCATTGTCAAAATCATGTTTTCACTTTGTCATTACTAGATATGGTGTGTAGGTGGGTGAGAAAAAACTTTCTGAAGGCACTGTACATATTTATTTATACAGTGAGAATCTTTGTGAGATTAAATAAAAATGCATAAATTGCTTCATAGAAAATAAAGGCTTGAAGAGAAGAATAAGCCAGCACTGAGGAACTTGACAGCAAAAGTGATGCAAGATATTACTTAGCATTGCACAATTCTTGGCCTCTGGTGCATAGACTAGGCTCCAGTCCATAATAATTAGCAGGTACTGTATCACACAAGCCTATTCCAGGTTTATGCTGTGTGTATTCTTCTTACTATAGTATTATGGCCATGAGATTTGTAACTCAAACTTAGTCCTAAATAATCAATAAAATGCCAGGACCAAAGAGTATATGAAAAGCATCATCATCCTTTGACTGATGCCCAGATGATTAAACCAATGACAACAGCAAGAACCGCCAGAACGACAATGAGAATGCAGATCTTCTTCCTAGATTTGCGCTGAAAGGGGCAAAAGAAACACTTAACGTTATAAGAAAATTGTATTGTAAAATATACAGAAAAAGCATTCTGATTTATTCACCCTCAAAATAATGATTCTTATGTTACCTACCTGATAGTCTGCAGCCTGTGCTAACTGCTGGGTGGCATTCTGAACATGAAGGTCAGCAGTTTCCACATTGGCCTCTATACTGTCTAGGGGTATAAATGCACAGTGAAAGGGTCATTCTCTCCCAGAGGTTCAGTTTTTGGTTGAATATTTTCTTGAAAATGTTGCTGAAAAAGTTAGAACCTTTGACTTACACCATGACGATGACTAGCCTCTCAAATGATGTCATTATCACGTTAACATCCCTTCGGTTTTAACTGTGGGACATAATCGTGTGTGTCTAGCTAGCATAGCTGTTTGTCAACCTCTTTTCCCAGAACACTCATTAGACTGTTCTCCATAAAGACTCCTAAACATGCAGTATTTGATCCCTGTAGGCGTATGCTGTCAATGTTTTGAAAGTGGAAAAGTTTCTAACAGTCAGAAGTTTAGAGGAGTAAATGACTGAATGTATGCTTACCGATCACATCCCCTTGCTCATGGACCATCATGCCCAAGTCCTTAAATATTTCATTTATGTCTGTAATATCAGACTAAAAAAAGAGAAAACAAGCATTGAATAAACAGACATCACCACAAATGAAATGGACTGGATATAAATCCATTATGTAAGTGTGATTTGCAGGATAGCATAAGGCAGGGATCATCAACTAGATTCAGCCGCGGGCCAATTTTTTCTTGAGAGGATGGTCGGGGGGCCAGAACATAATTACAAGTAATTTGTAAACTGCAAATTGACAGCAAGAAGCCCAATATTTCACTAAAACATAATAATTTCAAACCTCGCTTGCATTGGTATAAGTTCACGTGTCTCTTTATTATGTGTGGGAATACTTGGGAACAGATTTAGAAATGCTAATCCTCAACACTGGGGCCCCTCAGGGGTGCATGCTTAGTCCCTTCCTGTACTCCCTGTTTACCCACGACTGCATGGCCAAGCACGACTCCAACCCCATCATTAAGTTCGCTGATGACACAACAGTGATAGGCCTGATCAACGACAACGATGGGCCTATAGGGAGGTCAGAGACCTGGCAGTGTGGTGAAAGGACAACAACTTCTCCCTCAATGTGAGCAAGACAAATGAGCTGTTCGTGGACTATTTGAAAAGGAGGGCCAAACAGGCCCCCATTAACATCAACAGGGCTGTAGTGGAGCGGGTCGAGAGATTCAAGTTCCTTGGTGTCCACATCACCAACAAACTATCATGGTCCAAACACACCAAGACAGTTGTGAAGAGGGCATAACAACACCTTTCCCCCCTCAGGAGATTGAAAAGATTTGGCATGGGTCCCCAGATTCTCAAAAGTTCTACAGCTGCACCATCAAGAGCATCCTGACCATTTGCATCAATGCCTGGTATGGCAACTGCTTGGCATCTGACCGTAAGGCACTACAGAGTGTAGTGCGTACAGCCCAGTACATCACTGGGGCCAAGGACATCCAGGACCTATATACAAGGCAGTGTCAGAGGAAGGCCCATAAAATGGTCAAAGACTCCAGTCACCCAATTCAGAGATTGTTTTCTATGCTACCGCAAGGCAAGAGGTCCCAGAGCGCCAAGTCTAGGACCAAAAGGCTCCTTAACAGCTGCTACCCCCAAGCCATAAGACTGCTGAACAATTAATAAAATGGCCACCTGGAATATTTATATTGACCCCCACGCCCTTTGTTTTTAAACTGCTGCTACTCGCTGTTTATCATCTAATAAAAAACATTATCTTAACTATACAAATTACCTCAACTAACCTGTACCGGTACCCCCTGTATATAGCCTCGTAATGTAATTTTCTTGTGTTACTTTTTGAATTTATTTTATATTTTTACTTTAGTAAATATTTTCTTAACTCTAGGGCTTGTAAGTAAACATTCCACGGTAAGGTTTACACCTGTTATATTCGGAGCATGTGACATAACATTTGATTTGATTTCTGAAATTAAAATCACTTGGAGCTGATTTTAGGGTGTTTTTACAGCCCATTATGTCAAAAAATTATTATCTGAAAACATAGGGGGGCAAATAAAATAGCCTTCGGCCCAAATAAGCTATGATTACTGTATGATTTATGGTATAAGATAATTTAAAGGAATGAAAGACATCCAGCAAAATCAGAATTTAACCCTGAATCTTGTTCACTAATAGTGAGTAATAGGAGTGCTGTCACCTCTAGCTGTCTGATGGAAGTCTCTCTCTCCTGGATGAGCTGCAGGTCCTCTTCAGTGATGGCCACCTCCTGGGACTGTGACTGGACCTGGGCCTGCCCCCCACTGTAGAGTCAGACATGGGGAAGACGTGGTGAACCACCCAAAGCAAACACTCACCTCCCACTATGTCTGTCTGGGCTAGAGAGAGATGGGCCTGATGGGCCTATAAAGACTGACATGTTAACACTAAAGTGGATGTTTAGATAAACTAGCAGTTAGAGAATAGTCAACTGTGGGTTTTGTATGTGAATATTCATTTAATGGTTAAGCGATTCATAGTAGAACAAAAGGTCAGGACATTTTTTTAAAAAAGAGCTAAACCCCAATAGACCAAATAAAAAATATCTTAACTGTAACAGAGGATGCTTACATTCTCCACAACTGTAGGCAATAATAGAGGAATCAGGAGTATGAACTCTGGGTAAATCCATTAAATATGAGTGTCTACAGTGGTTCCTTCCTCTGTTGTCGGCATGCAGTTTTATGTGGCAACAGACATTGGGATGTATTTAAACAGCTTGCACAGTATGTTTAGTGCAGCATGTCTGTGTACTATTTCACTCAAAAAGCACGAGACCACTGAAATGCTGAACTCTGACCTTTCAAAGACGTTTCCATTTCCTCCAAAGCTCTCGTCAGGATAGCCACCCTGAGGGTGGACAGAACAGTCAGTCTGATGCTCTCTAATTTATGGCTTTATGTGTAAAGTGACTACAGTTTGGGAGGAAAGACCACACTTGAAACATTTAAATTTCCTCCCCTCTCGACAACCAAATAAGACTACTCCTCCTATCACCAATCAACGGCTGTATATACACTACATGACCAAAAGTATGTGGACACCTGCTCATCGAACATCTCATTCCAAAATCATGGGCATTAATATGGAGTTGGTCCCCCCTTTACTGCTATAACAGACTTTCCACTAGATGTTGGAGTATTGCTGTGGGAATTTGCTTCCATTCATCCACAAGAGCATTAGTGAGGTAGGGCACTGATGTTGGGCGTTTAGGCTTGGCTAACAGTCGCTGTTCCAATTGATCCCAAAGGTGTTCGATGGGGTTGAGGTCAGGGCTCTGTGCAGGACAGTCAAGTTCTTCAACACATATCGACAAACCATTTCTGTATGGACCTCGCTTTGTGCATGGGGGCATTGTCACGTGAGAAACAGGAAAGGGTCTTCCCCAAATTTGAAATCACGGAATCATCTAGAATGTCAGTATGCTGTAGCGTTAAGATTTCCCTTCACTAGAACTAAGGGGACTAGCCCGAACCATGAAAAACAGCCCCAGGCCATTATTCCTACTCCGCAAACTTTACAGTTGGCACTATGCATTCTGGTAGGTAGCGTTCTCCTGGCATCCGCCAAACCCAGATTCTTCCATTGGACTGCCAGATGGTGAATCGTGATTCATCACTCCAGAGAACTAGTTTCCACCGCTCCAGAGTAGGCAAGCTTTACGCCACTCCAGCTGACGCTTGGCATTGCGCATGGTGATCTTAGGCTTGTGTACGGCTACTCGGCCATGGAAACCCATTTCATGAAGCTCCCGCCGAACAGTTCTTGTGCTGATGTTGCTCCAGAGGCAGTTTGTAACTCGGAAGTGAGTGTTGCAACCGAGAACAGATGATTTAAAACTCTGCGGTCCCATTCTGTGAGCTTGTGTGGCCTACCACTTTGCGGCTGAGCTCTTGTTGCTCCTAGACGATTCCACTTCACAATAACAGCACTTACAGTTAACCGGGGCAGCTCTAGCAGGGCGAAAATTTGACAAACTGATTTGTTGGAAAGCTTGCATCCTATGACGGTGCTATGTTGAAAATCACTGAGCTCTTCAGTAAGGCCATTCTACTGCCAATGCTTGTCTGTGTAGATTGCATGGCTGTGTGTGCTTGATTATATACACACCTGTCAGCAACGGGTGTGGCTGAAACAGCTGAATCCACTAATTTGAAGGGGTGTCCACATATATATATATTAAATACGTATGAATGTGTGTGTGTATATATATATATAATCCTCAATCTCCACTCAATACCTCACAATGACAAAGCAAAGACAGCTTTTTAGACATTTTTGGAAATGTATTAAAAATATAAACTGAAATATCACATTTACATTGATGAAGAAAAAAACTGATATAATACATTTTAGAATAAGGCTGTAATGTAACTAAATGTGTTTATACACAGTGCATTTGAAAAGTATTCAGACCCCTTGACTTTTTCCCACATTTTGTTTCGTCTTCATTGTTCCAAACTTCTTCCATTTAAGAATGGAGGCCACTGTGTTCCTGGGGACCTTAAATGCTGCAGAAATCTTTTGATACCCTTCCCCAGATCTGTGCCTCGACACAATCCTATATTGGAGCTCTACAGACAATTCCTTTGACCTCATGGCTTGGTTTTTGCTCTGACATGTACTGTCAACCATGGGACCTTATATAGACAGGTATGTGCCTTTCCAAAAAATCAATTGAATTTACCACAGGTGGACTCCAATCACATTGTAGAAACATTTAAGGATGATCAATGGAAACAGGATGCACAGGAGCTCAATTTTGAGTCCCATTGGAAAGGGTCTGAATACTTATGTAAATAAGGCATCAGTTTTTCATTTTTAATACATTTTCAAAAATGTAAAAAAAACTGTTTTCGCTTTGTCATTATGGGGTATTTATTGTGTGTAGATTGACAAAGATTTTTTTTTTGTATCCATTTTCGATTAAGGCTGTAAAGTAACATATACACACACACACACCCCCATCCAGTACCTTTAAACCTTTTCCTGCATTAAACAAAAACGTTAATGTTGAAGGTGTGGTCTGTACCAGTGGAGGCTGGTGGGAGGAACTATATGAGGATGGGCTCCTTCTAATGGCCGGAATAGAACAGTGTGAAACGTTTCAAACATATGGAAACCACGTTTGAAACAGTTCCATTAATTCCATTCCAGCCATTAAAATTAGCTTGTCTTCCTATAGTTCCTCCAACCAGCCTCCTCTGGTCTGTACCTAGTAAAGTTTGTGTACATTTTTGATGATTACTAACCGACACTCTGGACTCAGCACGGACTCTGGCAACAAACGCCTTCTCTTTCTGAGCAGCCTGCCTCTGTGTCTTTTGGAAATTGGCCAGTGCATTGGAGAAGTCATTGATAAATCGGTCTTTCTGGATCTTTCTCTGGCGCTAGAAGAGAGGTATATGTAAACAAATGAGTTAACATCAAATTAGAGTGTTCATGATACTGTGCCATAGCATCACTCTTTAATTTCAACCGATAGAGAATTATTCTTAGGACTTTCGTCTCAGGCCCTCATGTCCTACTTTACATAAGCAGAAGTGAAATACTAACATCTCATTGTGAGACTTATATGAAAAATATTTATATATATTTTTGTTAGCAAGTAATACAACTAGAATGTGTTTGCAATTAAACCCATCATTTGTCTTTCCATTGTCTAAATTAAACATCCAGGACAGTATTGAAAAACTGAAAATGTGGATGTTTGTAAGAATTGTTTTATTCCTGCCACAGCGTGCATTCCAACCTTTCCTTATAAGCTCTACAAGAATGCAATAATTGCTTTCTTTACCACACACAAACAGAAATTCATTCAAACTGTTGGATTTCTGCTGTCAGGAAAAATGTTCGTGCAGTGTGCCTTGGGCCTTCCTTGAACGAGAAGGCACAACTACGAAAACAGGAAATAAAGTCAATGCGTTTACGAATAGTGCACCAGCAGTATATATAAATAAAGGCGGATCCAAAAGTAACCCCCCCGCCCCCCTGGAACCTTCTTCCCCAGAGCTAAAGATTCGAAACACGTTCTGCGCAAGCTTTTCTTTATCTGTTCTTTACGCACACATTTGAGGTCACCCTCTCTTCACATTTCTCACTGTCAATCGTGAATGATAATTCTTCAAGTTTTACCGGTGAAACGGCCATGTAGCATCTGCATGCCAACCATTTGATCTCAATCACAATTTCATGGGAATATGAAGTGTTGCACAGTACAGTGTTGTTTTGAATTATATTCAGCAGTGGTCACCAACCTTTTCAGAGTCAATCACTTTCCCAGTCAAAAAGCAAGCAGAGACCGCTCAGATAGATTTTTAAACATGACTAAAAACATTTAACCTAATATAAAACAGTTCTAGACCTAATACATTTCCTAGTACATTATTACAGCATTTTGGCTATATGCCTGTCCTGCCAATATTGTTGTTCTCAGACCATATTAGATTTCAAAACTCAAGCTTTTATAACAAAATAGATGTGCTAATGTAGCACTTGCAAGGCACTGTGGACCATAAATTGAAATAATTTGCTTTTTTATTTTACCGGACTGATGGTAGCTGCATCTGGGAACTCATGATATCAGTGATCTTCAGGTCGGAAAGTCTGAGCTTTAGAAAGATACCCGAGTTTCCGACTTGGAATTCGGAGTTGGATTGTTCCCACTGAGATATCGTTCTCTACCCCCCCCCCAGGGTTCTCAGTTGTCTTGAACACACTGAAGATGGAGATTTCCGAGATCCCAGTTGTTTTGAACATGGCATTAGTCTCAGAGGAGGGAGAGAGCAGCAGAGAGCTATCCGATTGGCCAGCGCAGTAGGCGCACATCCTTTAGCTCTCCTGGTCGAAAAACAAAAATTGGAGCGCAAGGCTTTATCATTGGCTTTTCTACAGAAATGTTTGGTGATCGACTGGTTGGTACCAGACCACTGCTTATACTATTATATTTGGTTCTGTTATGTAGAATGCTATCATTGTCATTTTCAGCTTTAATTTTATTAAATGAGCACCATTCATCACTGAAATTCACCAGAGTAGCCTGTTCTCCAGGCAGCCAAACAAGTAGGCCTAGAGCAGTGAGTAAAGGAGGGAAACCCACGGAGGCGGGTTCCAGAGAAATCAGAACTGCAGCCACTCCGATAAAACACAGTACCTTATCGTTTCCTATTATACAGTATCAGCACACCATGTAATGACAAAGTAGAAATACATATTTTTTTAAATAACATTCTTTGGAAAAGAAATTGTTATCCAATTTATATTCTCATAAAAGTAAAACATTGAGAATGCAGGGTAAGTTTGTTGAAAGTTGGCTAAGATAAAATATGCAAATACAAAGCGGCAATCAGCAGTTAAAACAAAAACAAGCATACTCCCCAACACTGTTTGGGCATAACGCGGGGGATGGGACTGGGGAAATGTAACCACTCTCAAATTAAAAGACAGATATGGATGCAAGGACTGACCATCCATGATATAAAAATGATAGTTTTAACCATGTTTTTTTAATGCTATACAGTGTGTGTTTACATTTACTTTGTTGACAAACATTGGAATAAAACAAGCTTATAGATCATCTTTCATGGAGGAATGTATAAGTAATATTCTTCAAGAACCAATGGATACGTTAAGTCCAAAAATGGATGTAGCAACTGCTGATTGTCCCTTTTAATGACAAATGCATTCATAAAAGGTGAACGGAGGGCACTACTACAAGTGCAATTATTTTTTTGTGACAAGTTGTGTTGATTGAGACTTGAGACTCAGGAACAGGTCATCCTAGGACCAGCTTGGACAACACAGGCCAGCCCACCTAACATATGTGACCAATGAACACTGAGGTGCTGTTCACCTAGCTGTTTTCACATTACTGTGTAAATAATGTTCTGTCTGCTATTGCACATGACAGTAGTTACTATACGTTTTGTTGCTTGTTGTACAAAAAAAAGGTGTTGAGTACCTGTTCAGTTGTGACAGGCAAAGAGCCAAATTGCTTCACACTTCGGTCTGTTTCTTTGGCAAGGTGGTTGACATTCTGTTGTTTCTGCTGCCTACATTTGAAAAGTCAAAAGCCTAATTTAGATAATATTCCATTATAATACAAATACCTGCATGTAAAAACATCTTTAAAAGTTACAGACAAGAGACTTTTCTGATTAAAACAGAACTCACAGCTGCTGTCTGAGCTCAGTTGTATCTTGTGGGGTTCCCAACTTATCCACAATACTCTGTATTTCAGATGCTGGCAGAAACAAGGCACACATATTGTGACACAAAACAATATGTGTGTTCATTCAATAGGAAAAGCATTACATTTGAAAATGCATTCAAAATAAAAATTATAATGTAGATATATTAATACATTTGAGTCTACCCCCAGGCCTCATAGGATATGTGTAGTAGTAGCCTATTGGCCTACTAAAGTCTGAGGATATAACAAAACTTGTTTGTACTGATTTACATGTTGTGGTTGTGTGCACAGTTTGTCCATGTGTATCAATTACTTTGTTGTGCGATCTTTTGGATGTTGGAGATTATCGTCTGAGTAAGCACATTTGGGTCCTGCACTTTTCCGTACTGGTAGGCCATCGTTGACACATTGGGAGTCTCCCCAATACCTTGAAATATAAAATGTAGCAAGTATTGTTGTCAGTCACTCACATGGCTTGCCTCAGTTCACTTCTATTCACTCCCACCTGCTTTATGTATTATGAACAGTCATTCCCATAGACATACATACGTGCTGTCGCCAAAGTGGGAAAAATCCCCTATGTTTGTATAAAATAGTGAATAAACCATGAATGTTGAGGAACATAATAGGCCATCAGTAAGAGAAACACATGAATGTACACAAGAGTACAGTCTGCAAAAGGTTAGTTGAAGTTCATCAGCCAGCCGTCCAATCAGATACAGGCATTGGAAGAGAGCACAGGCAGGGCAAGCTAACGCCCTCAACCTGGAGAACTAGACCAGAAAAATGTGGAAATACGAACGCCTGAATAACTGGTTGTATGTCAAATACGCCTCCTCCCCACTGTGTCTATTTGCTACTCGTATGTCATAATATACATTTCATCAAACGCTAAAAACATGAATGGTAAAGTAGCCATGTTCATTTAGATCAAGAAAATACTGCAGCGTACAGAGAGAGATACATTGTTGTATATCCAGTTGCACAAATGCTGACAACTTTCAGTAAACATTAAAATCCCTTTCAGGTCGCATGAATTACAGCTTAATTGTCGCTTGTCGACATTTACTAATCATTTGCATATCCAAACATTGCTGATGGCAAATTTCGGGGAACACTAAATATTCGTTTACCTTAATGAGTTCTGTCTTGACAGTCTGCTCGGCCTACACTCTGCTTCCTGATCGGTGTGTCATGTTTTTCTAGTCACATGATCCACTCTAAGCCGCTTTACAGCAAAGATCAAATCATAGTGCAAGAGGTGAAGTGAGAGGATTTACTTCGCCCAAAATCTTTCCACGAAAATAAGACCACGAAGTGAGGAATTTGTGCATGTAGGTCAATGAGAATGTCGAATTTGGTCAACACAAATGTAATTGATTGCTAATTTGTTACGTCTTGCTTATTTGAACGAATAGAAGTTTCATAATGGTTTGGCTGTTACAAATGCACATATATAATTGGACGCACATGGCCTTACGGTAACTTAAAAAACAACTTTATAACCTAACACAGCAAGCATAAACAAAAAAACTCCTGAAACTAGATCCCCCACATTCTGGTCTTGATAAGATGTGTTTTTAAATGTTAGGAGAGGTTCTCTTCTGCACTGTTCAACCAATCCAGAAAATGTGGACGAGGAGTTAAGACATAGTGTCGCCTAGTTAACGTCCAAAAACGGAGGTGACGTCACGCGCTCTCACTTCCATTTCCACTAACAATCGGAATATCCTTTTATAATCAGCCTCGGCGGGGCTAAAGCTAAGTTGTGCCTGTTGTTTATATGCGTATTTGCCCTCTCAATGGCTTGATTTCGCCTCCCCCTTCCATCTTCGAGGACATGCTTTTCCATCGTTAGAGTAGCTGTCTTCTCACTATAATAGATCATCTTTGATAAAAATGTCTAGTTCAGACAATGGGACTGGAAGCCGGGTACCTGTAGTTGTTTAGTTCAACTCTAGCCATTAAATGATTAGACACAAGATGATTGAGATACAAAAAAAATAAAATCCAAAGACACATTTTATGTACTTTATACGCTTTATTCTAAGGTAGGCCTATGCTACATTCAAAATACAATAAGAAGGGATTTATAAATGAAACAAGATTACATGAAAAAGACCAGGCAAATATCGACAGCAGTATACTGTTCAGAAGAGGTTTCTCAAATGCTTCTCTTCATTTTCCTCATTGAACACACTATCCAAGGTGGACAGGTCATAGCTTGTGTTTTTTTTTAAACTGCCACTAAACCACATACTGTACATGTATTGACATGAATCCTTTTGTGAGAAGTAAATTACAGTAACTGGACAATTCATCTGCTGCCCCAAAAAGGGCTATTATGAAACATTTACATTTTTTTGCATGAAGTTAGTTACATACTGTTCACACATAGTTGTATATTATATTAATGTAGCTTTACAATAGATCACGTAGTAGCAAATACATTTATATAGGAAGAATTTCTATTGAATATTTTCAATGTGACAATGAGATTAAGACATTTTCGAAACCAAGGATAAAACAGTGCATAGATGATTGGATTTGCAGTAGAATTAAAGTAACCCAGCCAGATAAACACCTCAAAGAGAATAGGTGGTGTGCTAAAGTTTGTGTATGGATCAACTATGGAATTAACAAAGAAAGGCAGCCAGCAAAAGATGAAAACACCCACCACAATGCCTAAAGTTTTAGCTGCTTTCCGCTCTGACCGTTGAGACACCACACCTCTACCTCCCTCATTGGAATTATTTTGGCTGGCTTCAATCTTCCTTAGATGTTCTTTTGCCACCAAAAATATTTTGGTATACAAACCCACCATTACAGAGCACGGAAAGAAAAAGGCTATCAATGTGTCTAGGGCGCCCCACAGAGCATTAAGGAAAAGATTACAACTTCCCAGGCAGTATATAGATGCAATGAATTCATCCAGTCCTCTTACATTTGCTTTGGAATATAATAGGCCATAGGAGTACAATGCAGCAACGGCCCAACTGGCAAAAACCATGAGCCATGCAATTGGTATAGTAATCTTGGTGGAATAGCGAAGTGGACTGCACACAGACTCATATCGATCTATGGCTATGAATACCAGGTGGAAAATTGAAACAGATGTGAGGAACATATCAGAATGCAGGAAACAAAAAGCATCTCCAAAGTACCAGCAGCCCTCCACAGCCTTAATTGTACTAAAAGGCATCACAGTTACTCCAACTAGTAGGTCTGCAACTGCCAAAGACATTATAAGTATGTTAGTTGGCGTGTGGAGCTGTTTTATGTGAGCAACGGAGATAATGACCACACCGTTCCCTAGAATAGTAACCAGCATAACAGAAACAAAAAAAAAGTATGAAGCAATTTGAAACCCTTCACTGAAGATTTCTCTGGTGCAGGAGGCATTTGATTCTGGGTAACAGAACATCTTAGGATCCAGATGTTGATGAGATGAGATATCCATTGCCAAAAACAAAAAGACATTCAAGTTAGAGCTGATCACTTGCAACTGTAGTCACAGGTGCAGGTGTGTAAGTGGTGCTGAATCCAGCACAGTCTTCTTAGAAGAATGACAGAGTTTATATACTCTATTGGACATATTTTGGGCACACCCCTTTCCCAGCTATCAGCCAGTTATAATAGGTTACATGATTTACATCTGTTTATATTATATGTGTATATTCAAGTAATGTACAGCATTACAGTATGATAGTTTTGTAAAATAGTGATGTCATGAGCACTAAGATCAGAATTACTGTTCCAGCGGTGTGTACCTCAAGTAGCCACTAGGAGGAGACAAAGAACACTATTAAACAAGGTGACAGGCACAGACATCAAAGGCATTGAAATACATTTATTTCAGGCAAACAGCTTTATATGAAACAGGTTAAAAGCAGCTGTGTTACATTTTCACTCAAGCTTTATCTTTTAGTTGCATAACTGTCACATGTTACATCCCACAATAATTCATATATTTATTTGAACACACATCATACAATGTCAACTGAAACTTTACTCAGAATACAATCTAAATCTACAAGAACCTCTGCGAAAGATGTGACCACTGATGATGATTCTCAAAGCCCTCCTGAACCAAGTGTAAAAGAAAGCATAGACAATAGGGTTAAAAGCAGAGTTCAAATATCCAAACCAAACCAGGGTATCCCCCAACAGCGGGGGGATGGAGTACTGTATGAAAGGGTCAATGATGAGGCACAAGGAAAAGGGACTCCAGCAGATTAGAAACACTCCCACTACTATTGCCAGAATATTTGCCCCTCGTCTCTCTCTACGTCCAGAGTCTGCCTCTTTAAACTGACGAGATAAATCTTTAATGGACCTGGCCTGAGCCCTGGCAACCCAATATATCTTGGAATATATACAAATCAAGATCATGCCTGGGATGTAAAAACTGAAGGAGGATGCTACTAAAGCTGCCACTGGACTAAAGAACACCTGACAGCCTCCAATGCACTTGACATGTGTTTCATAGAAATCCTCCCTGCCTTTAAGATTGATCTCAGGGAAGATCATTCCATAAGAAAAAATGGCAGGGACCAGCCAACTGGTGGTGATCATGATCAATACAGTGTTATTGGTGATGATCAGTCTGTACGACAGTGGCCTGCAGACAGCAAAGTAACGATCAATGGAGATGAAGGATAGATGGAAGATGGAGGATGTGCTCAGCATAATATCAGTGCTGGTGTGGAGCTTACACAGAAACCCTCCTAGGTACCAACAGCCCTGGACAGAGCGCACAGCACTGCACGGCATTACAAACACTCCCAGAAGGAGGTCACACACAGCCAAGGAGACGAGCAGTTGGTTTACGGAGGTTTGAAGCTGCTTGAAGTGTGCAATGGAGGTGATGACCAGAAGATTCCCAATAACAGTCACCAGTATGGCCAACACCATCGATGTGAACATCGGAACCTGAACGCTCAGGGGTCGAGCAAACCTCACACACGACCCAGTCAAAGACTCGTAGCAGAAAAGAGTCTGTGATTTCACAGTGCTGTTGAGGTTCGAAGTATTTGAGAAGTCCATTCCACCTGGTGTTTTAGGCCTAGAGACAAGGAACAATTTGATCACATCTTTAAATGTGTTTTTCAACATTTTTCACGTTTTCATCTGTCATCTACATTTATGTTTGCAAAATTAACTGGACTTACTTTCAATTAAAGTTTTGCAAGAATATTGTTACTGTAACAGACGGAACACAGAACTGCTAGTCCAAAACGTTGTTCTGAGTCAGATTATTGGGCTTCTGAAAATACAACACATCCTGCTGATTATGCTTCCCATCGAAATCCAGTTTATTTCTAAAAATAACACAAATGAGGGCAATGCACTTGGGGTGAAAAATGGCTGTGGTAACACATTCCCACATAAATAGTAAGCTATTACTATCTTCATGAAATAGTTACACATTTAATAAACACAGTTTTTATCAAACTTTTATACTATATATTCATAGTATGTAAATGTAATCATGCAACTTGAACCACTACTTCTGTAAATGACTAGTATCAACAACAATTTCACATCACAGAAGTTAATGAAGCATAATTGGGGTAGCATCAACTAGTCATACTGTATGTGGTTCTTGATTGAAAGGTCACAAAGAAAGAAAATAGTGTTGGAATGTCATCTTTCTTATTCTTGCTCCTTTGAAAATATGAAAAGTGGTATGAATAGACAGACTCCATGCAATCAACCTAAAACTTATACTCACCTTAACACTTCAAATATTGCGTGTTTCTTTAATTTGTTCTCTGCAATCAATACCTTAATCCCAATTATTTCATTGGGAAACACTAAGCACTGATTTTGAGCTCTGGTCAGGATCCTTTCAGCTGAGGGAAACAAAGAGATAAGTAAACACTGTAGTCATGTTGACTTGTTGAACAATTGGTTATGAAATGATGGTGCGTAATATAGATCATGCATATGAAAAGCTTAATCTCACCTAATCATATTCAGCAAACCATGCACAACCTCCTTCAGTCTCAGGCTCTACGAGCGCTTAGACTTTTCTCTGAGTATTATATAAACGGACGGATGCTGCTTCACAGCCAATGAAATTAGAGTTTTGCTCAGTGGAGACTCCTATTGTATGTTGTTTACTTTGTCTGATGAGTCCACGTGACTCAGTTGACAACATATAGTCATCAATTATGGGCCCATTTGCAATAAACAATTAGCATTGTAATAATGCAGGATTATCTGTCATAATCTAAATAGCAATCAAGCATAAGCAAAGATCACACATTTAAGTATTCAAGAATCAATAGGTATACACTGGGCGACGAATGCATAACTTTGAGTTGCATATTGAGGAGGTCAGGCTCAATGGGTTCTGAGATCAACACCCTTGTAGGTGTTAAAGAAATTACTGTGAAATAGTTGTTTCTGGTGAATTTTGAAGGGAAAATAGATAAAATCAAATCAAATGCTATTAGTCACACACTCCAAATACAACGGGTGTATGATTACGTATGAGCCCCTGACCAACAATTCAGTTTAAAAAATAAATATATATCTATATACAAATAAAAAAATAAATAGGAATAAGAGTAAGAAATATAAGTAACAAGTGATTTATGAGCAGCAGTAAAATAACAATAGCGAGATTATATACAGGGGGGGTACTGGTACAGAGTCAATGTGCGGGGGCACCAGTTAGTTGAGGTGATATGTACATGTAGGTAGAGTTATTAAAGTGACTATGCATAGATGATAACAACAGAGAGTAGCAGAGGTGTAAAAGTGTGTGGGGGGGTGGTGCAAATAGTCTGGGTGGCCATTTGATCCGGAGTCCACCCTATAGGCTGTCTCGTCGTTGTCGGTGATCAAGTCTACCACTGTTGTGTCATCGGAAAACTTAATGATGGTGTTGGAGTCATGCCTGGCCGTGCAGTCATGAATGATCAGGGAGTACAGGAGGGGACAGAGCACACACCCCTGAGGGGCCACTGTGTTGAGGATCAGCATGGCGGATGTGTTGTTACCTACCCTTGCCACCTGGGGGCGGCCCATCAGGAAGTACAGGATCCAGCTGCAGAGGGAGGTGTTTAGGCCCAGGGTCCTTAGTTTATTGATGAGCTTTGAGGGCACTACGGTGTTGAACACTGAGCTTTAGTCAATGAATAGCATTCTCACATAGGTGTTCCTTTTGTCCAGGGTGGAAAGAGCAGTGTGGAGTGCAATAGAGATTGCATTATCTGTGGATCTGTTAGGGCGGTACGCAAATTGGAGTGGGTCTAGGGTTTCTGGGACAATGGTGTTGATGTGAGCCATGACCAGCCTTTCAAAGCATTTCATGGCTAAAGACGTGAGTGCTACGGGTCGGTAGTCATTTAGGCAGGTTACCTTAGTGTTCTTGGGCACGGCACTATGGTGGTCTGCTTGAAACGTTGGTATTACAGACTCAGACATGGAGAGGTTGAAAATGTCAGTGAAGACACTTGCCAGTTGGTCAGCACATGCGTGCACTCCGAGCATGTCCTGGTAATCCGTCCGGTCCAGCGGCCAGTGACCTGTTTACAGTTCTCACAGTCGTCTGGAACAGCTGATGCTCTCATGCATGTTTCAGTGTTTCTTGCCTTGAAGCGAGCATATAAGTTATTTAGCTCGTCTGGTAGGTTTATGTCACTGGGCAGCTCTCGGCTGTGCTTCCCTTTGTTGTCTGTAGTAGTTTGCAAGCCCTGCCACATCCGACAAGATTCGGGGCAGATGTAGTACGATTCAATCGTATTCCTGTATTGATGCTTTGCCTGTTCTAATGTTCATCGGAGGGCATAGCAGGATTTCTTATAAGTGTCCGGTTTAGAGTCCCACACCTTGAAAGTGGCAGCTCTACCCTTTAGCTCAGTGCGAATGTTACCTGTAATCCATGGCTTCTGGTTGGGGTGGGGACAACGTCCTCGATGCACTTATTGATAAAGCCAGTGACTGATGTGGTGTACTCACCAATGCCATTGGACAAATCCCGGAACATATTCCAGCCTGTGCTAACAAAACAGTCCTGTAGTTTAGCATCTGCTTCATCTGACCACTTTTTATAGATTGAGTCACTTGTGCTTCCTGCTTAAATTTTTGCTTGTAAGCAGGAATCAGGAGGATAGAGTTATGGTCAGATTTGCTAAATGGAAGGCGAGGGAGAGCTTTATACACGTCTCTGTGTGTGGAGTAAAGGTGATATAGAATTATTTTCCCTCTGGTTGCACTTTTAACATGATGATAGAAATTAATTAAAACTGATTTAAGTTTTTCTGCATTAAAGTCCCCGGCCACTAGGAGCGCTGCCTCTGTATGAACGTTTCCTGTTTGCTTATGGCGGAATACAGCTCATTGTGTGCGGTTTTAGTGCCCGCCTCGGTCTGTGGTGTACGTAGACAGCTACAAAAATTACAGCTTATCATGAGATACTCTACATCAGGCGAGCAAAACCTTGAGACTTCCTTAGATATCGTGCACCAGCTGTTGTTTACATACATTACTGTTAAAAAATTTGGGGTCACTTAGAAATGTCATTGTTTTTGAAAGAAAAGCACATTTTTTGTCCATTAAAATAACATAAAATTGATCAGAAATACAGTGTAGACATTGTTAATGTTGTAAATGACTATTGTAGCTGGAAACAGCAGTTTTTTAATGGAATATCTACATAGGCGTATAGAGGCCCATTATCAGCAACCATCACTCCTGTGTTCCAATGGCACGTTGTGTTAGCTAATCCAAGTTTATCATTTTAAAAGGCTAACTGATCATTAGAAAACTATTTTGCAATTATGTTAGCACAGCTGAAAACTGTTGTTCTAATTAAATAAGCAAAAAAACTGGCCTTCTTCAGACTAGTTGAGTATCTGGAGCATCAGCATTTGTGGGTTTGATTACGGGCTGTAACGGCTTTCCTCTTCCTCTTCTGAGGAGGAGTAGCAAGGATCGGACCAATACGCAGCGTGGTATGTGTTCATGATGATATTTATTTAAACTCAGAACACTAAACAAAATAACAAAGAGAAAGAAACGAAACCGAAACAGTTCTGTAAGGTGACAAAACACACTAGACAGAAAATAAACACCCACGAAACACAAGTGGGAAAAGGCTACCTAAGTATGATTCTCAATCAGAGACAACTAACGACACCTGCCTCTGATTGAGAACCATACCAGGCCAAACTCAAAACACAACATAGAAAACGGAACATGGACAACCCACCCAACTCACTCGCTGACCATACTAAAACAAAGACATAACAAAGGAACTAAGGTCAGAAGGTGACAGTACACCCCCCCCCGCCCCCCCCCCCAAAGGTGCGGACTCCAGCCGCAAAACCTGAACCTATAGGGAAGGGTCTGGGTGGGTGTCTGTCCGCGGTGGCGGCTCTGGCGCAGGACGTGGACCCCACTCCACCATAGTCTTTGTCCACCACCTTAACCGCCTCCGTGGCCTCTTTCGAGCTCGGACTGGGGACCCTAGAAATGGGTCCCGAATGGACGGGAGATTCCGGCAGCGCTGGACAGGCGGGAGATTCCGGCAGCTCCGGACAGGCGGGAGCACCTGTAGGAAGGAGATGGAGAGACAGCCTGGTGCGGGGGCTGCCACCGGAGGGCTGTTGCGTGGAGGTGGCACCGGATAGACTGGACCGTGAAGGCGCACTGGAAGTCTCGAGCACAGAGCCTGCCTAACCCTTCCTGGCTGAATGCTCCCCGTAGCCAGGCCAGTGCGACGAGGTGGAATAGCCCACACTGGGCTGTGCTGGCGAACCGAGGACACCATGCATAGGGCTGGTGCCATGTAACCCGGCCCGAGGAGACGCACTGGAGACCAGATGCACAGAGCCGGCTTCATGGCACCTGGCTCGATGCCCACTCTAGCCCAGCCGATCCGGGGAGCTGTGATGTAGCGCACCGGGCTAAGCACGCGAACTGGGGACACCGTGTGCTCCACCTCATAACACGGTGCCTGACCAGTACGACGCCCGCCACGGTAAGCAAGGGGAGTTGGCTCAGGTCTACTACCTGACTATACATTTTTGAGGCTGCCTCTCGGGCTTCCACGCTGCCGTGCTGCCTCCTCATACCGCCGCCTCTCCGCTTTCGCTGCCTCCAGCTCAGCCTTGGGGCGGCGATATTCTCCAGCCTGTACCCTGGGTCCCTTGCCGTCCAGAATCTCCTCCCAAGTCCAGTTCTCCAAGTATCACTGCCTCTCGTCACCACGCTGCTTGGTCCTTTGGTGGTGGGTGTTTCTGTAACGGCTTCCTCTTCTGAGGAGGAGTAGCAAGGATCGGACCAATATGCAGCGTGGTATGTGTTCATGGTGATATTTATTTAAACTCAGAACAATAAACAAACAGAGACAACTAATGACACCTGCCTCTGATTGAGAACCATGCCAGGCCAAACTCAAAAACACAACATAGAAAACGGAACATAGACAACCCACCCAACTCACGCCCTGACCATACTAAAACAAAGACATAACAAAGGAACTAAGGTCAGAACGTGACACAGGCTCAAAATGGCCAGAAACAAAGAACCTTCTTCTGAAACTCGGCAGTCTATTCTTGTTCTGAGAAAATAAGGCTATTCCATGCAATAATTGCCAATAAGCTGTGTACTACTACCTTCACAGAACAGCGCAAACTGGCTTTAACCAGAATATAAAGAGTGGGAGGCCCCGGTGCACAACTGAGCAAGAGGACAAGTACATTAGAGTGTCTAGTTTGAGAAACAGATACCTCACAAGTCTTCAACTGGCAGCTTCATTAAATAGTACCTTCAAAACACCAGTCTCAACATTAACAATGAAGAGGCGACTCCAGGATGCTGGCCTTGTAGGCAGAGTTCCTCTGTCCAGTGTCTGTGTTATTTTGCCCATTTTAATATTTTCTTTTTATTGACCAGTCTGAGATATGACTTTTTCTTTGCAACTCTGCCTAGAAGTCCAGCATCCCGTAGTGCTCTTCAATGTTGACATTGAGACTGGTGTTTTGCGGGTACTATTCGTCTGTTTCTCAAACTAGACACTCTAATGCACTTGTGCTCTTGCTCAGTTGTGCACCGGGGCATCCCACTCCTCTTTATATTCTAGTTAGAGCCAGTTTGCAATGTTCTGTGAAGGGAGTAGTACACAGCGTTGTACGAGATCTTCAGTTTCTTGGTAATTTCTCGCATGGAATAGCCTTAATTTCTCAGACGATATGTCCTGGAAGTGTAGTTTCAGCATGACTCTCAATGTGAGAGGCGAGTTAGTCTGAGTGACCCCTCAAAGTGTAGTGCCGCATCGTTCCACTTTTAACCAACGTTTAATTGGCTTCAAAGCCCTTTTTAGATCATCAAATAGTGTTTGAGAGATGAGTGATATTGTCGCACCCGAATCAATTAGCGCATGACAAGTTAAGCAGTCCTCCAGGACTGTTTCCAGGTATAGGCGTTTCGAGTCGTGTTTAGTGGACATATTCCCCACAAAGTGGAGTGGTCGTTCGCAACGACGTAATGTGTCAATTCTGTTCAAGGTGGAAGCACATCGACTTTTATGATTTTGAGTGGGCTTGGCTTTAATTAACAAAGCATTTTACCTTTTTCTTCGCAACTTTTGTATCAGAGTCTATAGACAAAGCCCGTGGGCTTGTTTCTTGATCAAGCGGGCCCTGGATAGGGTCTCAAGTGAGAGCGGGAGCGGGAGAGATTTGAATTTTAACGTCCTTGCTATGGGTGTTAATTCCTGCGGACCTGGTGTCCGGTAATTCCCCGTCTAGTCCTTGTGACTTATCTTTTACGCTTTTATCAAATGTTTCTCGCTTTAGTTCTTCACATAGTGGAACTTCTGGAGAACATTGGTCTACGTTTTGATCATCCTTCAACCCTTTGTTACCCTTATGCTCTGACATTGTGTGTGGGTTGGGTGCAGGAACGTAGTGAACAGCTCGATTGTAGCGGTAGTCGTTTTGAAGGCGACGTGCTTTACAGTTATTTAGACCGCAGAGGTTATTGGATTCATGGTTTCGTGGTAGAAACTGTTGTTGTGCATCATCTCTTAATGCTCCAATACCTGATAATGCACCCTCTGACTGGACTCTGTCAGAGCTCTTAGCGTTGCGAGCTTTTGATGCCTCAAAAGCTGTGCTTGCAAGCTCTCTGAGTTGTAAGATAGGCAAGCCAACGTGGGCTGCAGGGCCCAAGGAGGTAATGAAGTTAGGGTACATGTTCGACAGGAACATTTGTTTAAATGGTAAGAGGTCTTCCATGCCTGTTTCAGTGAGTAGGCCAAAGTAAGCTGAACGAAGCCTATGATAGTAAGCTTGTGGGTGTTCGTTTGACCGTGTAGCCAGTGAGCTATCGTGTTTGCGAGTCACAGAACCACTGAATTCTAATTTCAAAGCTGTGGCAAGTTTAGCTTAGTAATTTAGCACGTGTTGCTGTAGTAGGCGAATGAACCTTGTCACGTGTCTATTCGACGTTCGCTTCAACAGGTAAACCCTGTCAGAACCCGTAGCGTTCGGGTAGCCATCCAACGCGTCCTCTATGTCAGCTAGGAATGTCTTAGTATCGTTTGGCTGACCTATATTACTCAGTACCGAATGGCCAAGAGGAGAAGACTGAGGGACACATGATGGAGGCAATGTCTGAAACCTATCGTCTTCACTCCTTTGAGTACAGGGCTCCGGTTGCTTGGATGGGTAGTCACGCTGAAGAGTGTGACCATTCTGGATTTCCTCCAGATGGTACCTAAGGGTGGTATTCTGCTGCATTGCAGAGTCCACTTGAGCGCTTAGAGTACTGATTTTGGACACGTGAGTGTTGCACTTGCTCCTTTCGGTCTCAAACTTATCTGTCATGGTTTGCAAATAGAGGTCTTAGAGTACTGAGCGAGAGATTCAGTGATGAGATTTCTTCCGCTTGTTTTTTCGCTAATGGGATAATTAGGGTTGGTATCGCTGCTGAGGTCAGAGATCAATCCTTTTATGGGTGGAGGTTCACTAACTAGCGGAGGAGTGGTGACAACCTCCTTTGATAGCTTGCACATTATTAGAACAATTTAGAGGAAAAATGTTCAGATTTTTTTTTAGAAAGTTTGGGTTTGGAATTCATTGGAAGCTGCAAAGACAAGTTTAATCTATTTATAGATGTTGATGAACCATCGGTACCATACCAGTAATGTGGAAGTTGGACGTGAATGAATTTGCAAAAGCAAATTGAATTAATTCATCAATGTTAATGATTAATCCTACCTGGGTAGGCTATCTGGGTATTAAACTTAAATAACCTGAGAAGTTGCTTCATCTAGGTTAATATGAGAAGATTAAAAGTGCCTCATTTGATTGGAAGAACATTAAGTTATGTTCAACAATTTAGCTTATTAAATTGAATGAGACGATAATCCATACAATCTCCATTGATTGGATATCATAACTGTAAACAGTAAATCAAATGTTGGAAACATTCAACATGCACTTCTCCAAGGCCGAAACCACATGGGCTTCCCGCTGGGGCGGGGCTTCTGTCAGTACTGGATTACTGAATGGCTTTGCAAAAAACAAATTTGACTGATTTATTAATTTAATGATAAATCAGACCTGTATAGGCTATTTGGGAATTCAACTTTAATTAACCTGAGAAGTTGCTTTATCTAGGTTAGTTTGGAAAAAGTTTACAATGTCTTATTTAGAAAACTCATCAATTTGGATATTATTTAAAATATCTATTTCAGAATGTAAATTGCCAGATTCACACTTATTAGTTCAATTGGACAAGACATTGATATCTGTCTGGATATCATAAGAAATGACTTGAGTGTGACATCAATAATTCTTCATGAACTAATATACTGGGCAGTGGTCAATGATTTCACACACTGAAATCAAACTGAACTATCCGGAGCGGAACTTCCGTTTGCAAGGCGGAGGGATTTCAACACGGCGTTTTTGGACGATGTTTTAACTGGAACACGTGGCAGATAACGCGCCTTGGTCTACGCGCGAGAGAGACAGAGATATATATCGCTGGTCAAGTTTATCTCCTGAATTTCAATCAGCTGGCACTTTGTCCTAGCTCGAGAAATTAATAATGTCCGAGCCTACCCTCGTCTGAAACGCGCCAGGCATAAATAGCCCTGCGTTTGGCCAAACGCTCTATTTCTCAGATTTCTTTAAGAAGCTTTCTCGGCCCTCCTACAGAAATGTATTCGCTTACGTTCCCCACTGACTACTTCAGAGAACAACACTGAGGCGGGGAATATTCAGCGCACACACACATCCAATAATGTTTGTCTACCACTCCAAAAAATGTGTACAATAACTTGGTATATTATGTCATCTGTTTTTCAATTTTATACAGGCTGAATCAAAATGAAAGCCTCATTCTATTTTAGATGCCATGCAGGGGGCTCCAATTATGCCGTGTCTTTGGCTATGCCGGATTAATTGATAAGACATGCTATTCTATACAATAATTTCTCCGTAATTAATATCACCTGATTGAGCTAATCATGTAAATGTAATTAACTAGAGAGTCGGGCACCACAAAATAATATTTATAGGGCTGTTATCTTCCAAATAAACTCTTAAAGACCTAGTAATATTTTACATCAATAGCCGTCAATTTCAATTAGCGTCTTAATTCAGTCTCATCTGAAAGTTGTAAATTATTTTATCTGCAAGAACCCTGGCTAACAATTTGAATCAGCAATACAAAATTGGGTTTAATTATTTATTTACTAAATACCTAACTAATCACACAGAATTCACATACACACAATTAATCATAACTTGATTACAAATGATGTCATAAAGGAAAACATCCCTAGCGGGCGGAACAGATATGATGGCTTGTTACACAAAGGAAAAGGGGCTGGGTTTGAGTGAAAGAGCGGGAAGACTGAGGAACAAAGGAAAAAAGCTGTGCTATTGTAAATACAGTATCTTATGCATTCTAAATTATCGCCCATTTGGAAAAGGAAAATGCAATAAATATTTACTCTGAGCGGCGCTTCAGTAGGTAGGTGGTAGATGGAATGCCGTGTTGCCAAACCTAGTCCTCTGTTCTTTGAAGAATGTCTCTGGTGTTCAATTGGATACGTTGTAGTAACGTCATTGTGTGATAGACTGGATACTCTGTCTGTTCCTACCTAACCTGCGTTTGCAGCTGCGGTCATTAACTCAACAGCTAGGAGGTATCGCTTCTGTAGTGAATAAGAGTTCAAAGTTCATACCATTCGCAACCAAAGCTCATGCTGATGTTGGCTTCGTTCTGTAGTTATTATCTGAACCATTCTGACATAGGACTGTCGCCCTCATATCCTCGGAACAGGAAGTTCTGTTGTTGTCAAGGCTTTATATAGGAAGGGAGAACAGGGCGTGTTTGAAAAGTTTTATAGCTCATGTCCCTTCACAGAGGCGGGCCACTGAGTGAGCAGCAATATCTTATGAAAACCCACATCTTTTAGAAGCTAAAATCACATTTCATCCCATCACAAATAATTTCATATTCAAACATTCAAATTGAACAACAATTCCATGTGAATCCGATAACTCTGATGTGTAGACTTTCCACTGTAGAGTTTATGTCATCTTATCATTGATGAGAATGTCTCAGGTGACAACCGGACTGACATCATATTTATTGAGTACCACCGCATATGTTCAATTACCAGAATATAGTTAATATCCCCCCCACATTCTGATGTTCCCAGAATCTCTATGTTAACCAAGTTTTTTTTTAAATGTAACCTCAGCAGGTTAGAGAGAGGAAAAAGGGGGGAAGAGGTATTTATGACTGTCATAAACCTATCCCCCAGGCCAAAGTCATGACAGGGCTCATAAGTAAGAATTTCAAAGTAAAGTTTACCTACACCTTTAATATTCGGTGCATGTTACAAATACGACTTGATTTTGATATTGATTTTATAACCAGTGTCCTTTCCCCCCCCCCCCCGCCTTTTCTTCACCTGACAGTTGGATGCACATCTGACACTGGCTCATCGAAACAACACCTAAACTATATCCAAACTAACTCACACATATGATAATAATGGTATCTTAAAGACAAGATTACATGTACAATTGTCTGATGGGTGTCTATATTATCAATTGGCTTGTGAATGAAGAAACATGACGAACAGCGCAGTGTGTAATTAACAAATAAGGGAACGGAGCTTACCAAAAAGCAACTTTTTCAAATCAACCTGCAGTGGTTAATGCAGGTCAGATGTTTTGATTTGTAAAACCTACGGGAAAGAGCAGATTGTAAGGTTTCTAAAACACCTACATTTCTTAAACTATTCCATTTCAAATGTATTTTTTGTTGTTGTTGCTGAACAACAGCAATTTCATGCGTCCATGTTAGTTAGTAGGCCCAATGATTCTGGTATACAGGAGGGCCAATGGATGAACCACAGTGCCATGGTAGCACCTATTATCTGACTTCACCTTTAATGATGATGCCATTCCCACAGGTGTCTCGCCACTCAGAAGGTGTTGATAAACAATAGCGGTGATGTCATGTTTGGCAGTTTGTACTCATTTAGATTAGGCTCTGATCATGCATCTTTAAAGGGGAAATCTTTGATTAAAAAAACAATACCCCGCCATTTGTTTTGGAAAACTGAGGGATGAGGCTGTAAAAATGTAACCACTCTTCAATTTATAAACTAAGCTATGAATGCAAGTTCTGAGCATCAATGAGATATAAATTATAGTTTGAAATTAAATTGAGCTGAAACACCTGTCAGGTGGATGGATTATCTTGGCAAAGGAGATATGCTCAATAACAGGGATGTAATAAAATTTATGCACAACATTTGAGAGAGATAAGCTTTTTGTGCATATGGAAAATGTCTGGGATCTTTTATTTCAGCTCATGAACACCCTAACCCTAGCTTCATGTCCATTCTAACTCTAGCCATAACCCTAACACTAACACTAGAATGGTATTAACATGTCCCCACAGCTGTAATGGTAACACCAACCCTCAACCCACACCATAACCCTACCCTTGTTGCAGATGAACCAAAAGCCCAATCATGTATAATACAGTATATTAAAATATAGGTCAATTTACATCAAGAACATGACAGTTATGCGTCTTGAACATCTTCATATTAGTTTAAATATCATATCATATAGCCCACTGAAGAAGGTTAAAGATGGGAAAACAAATAGGAATATCAAACATTTTAGTAATTTAGCACACACTCTTTTCCAGAGTGACAATTAGTGGAAATTCATCGAAAAACAAGGTTATTAAAACATTTGCCATTTCCCAGTCATTCAATAACGTAATCAGTACAAACGTACTACACACCTTGTTTGCATCTCAGATACAGATGGAAATCACAATGTAGAGACATGAACCAAAAACAGGAAAACATTTATATGTAACTCATTTGTAAAAGAGAAAGTATAATTATCACAATCTATCCTAGATTATGGGACAGTTTCACAGACCCAGATTAAATAAATCCAGGTGTGGATTTAATTTGGGTTTATAAACCTTCAACTAAAAATGGGATTTTATGAACATGCAAAATTCAAGATTGCCCCTTTAACCTTGGATTAAGCAATATGGTATGTGATACATTTTTTTTAATGAAGATTATTAATCAACAATCCAGGAATACTTTAGGCCAAAGTATCATTACAGTAATCATTAAATACAATATAATCCTGGGACACTTATAAGAAATCCCGCTAATGCGAGTTCACTAATGCGAGTTCATTCCGGCGCCGACAGAGATGACCGCCTCGCTTCGTGTTCCTAGGAAACTATGCAGTATTTTGTTTTTTATGTGTTATTTCTTACATTGGTACCCCAGGTAATCTTAGGTTTCATTACATACAGTCGGGAGGAACTACTGAATTTAAGAGCAACGTCAACTCACCATCATTACGACCAGGAATATGACTTTCCCGAAGCGGATCCTGTGTTCTGTCTTCCACCCAGGACAATGGATCGGATCCCAGCCGGCGACCCAAAACAACGACGTCGTAAAAGAGGCAAACGAAGCGGTCTTCTGGTCAGGCTCCGGAGACGGGCACATCGCGCACCACTCCCTAGCATACTACTCGCCAATGTCCAGTCTCTTGACAACAAGGTTGATGAAATCCGAGCAAGGGTAACATTCCAGAGAGACATCAGAGACTGTAACGTTCTTTGCTTCACGGAAACATGGCTCACTCGAGACACTCTATTGGAGTCGGTGCAGCCAGCTGGTTTCTTCACTCATCGCGCCGACAGAAACAACCATCTTTCTGGTAAGAGTATGCCTTATGATTAACGAGACGTGGTGTGATCATAACAACATACAAGAACTCAAGTCCTTCTGTTCACCTGACTTAGAATTCCTCACAATCAAATGTCGACCGCATTATCTACCAAGGGAATTCTCTTCGATTATAATCACAGCCGCATTCCCTATAAACTTTGCCAAAATATTTCAAACTACTTTTGTAATACAACGCTAGGTATTTTTAAACGTTAATAATCGATCAAATTGTAGACAGGGCAATCTCTATTCAATACAGGAAAGAAAAGAAACCAGCGCTGCTTTTCACATCTTGTGCAACTCACAAAAGTGTCCCCAGTTCTGAGTTGGCCTACTTCTTCATTGCACAAAGGAATGACCTCAACCAAATTCCAAAGACTAGTGACATCTAGTGGACGTGGTAGGAACTGAAAATAGGTTCCTATGAAATATCCCATGGCAAACACAATGTAGGGACAGAGAGGGGAAACAAAATCTGAACAGTTAGTCCTCAGGGTTTTGCCTGCTACACAAGTTATGTTATACTCACAGACATGATTCAAACAGTTTTAGAAACTTCAGAGTGTTTTCTATCCAAATCTATGAATAATATGCATATCTTATATTCTTGGCATGAGTAGCAGGAAATTGAAATTGGGCACGCTATTTATCCAAAAGTGAAAATTCTGCCCCCTAGCTTTAAGAGGTTCTATCTCAAGGCCATCAGACTGTTAAACAGCCACCACTAACATTGAGTGGCTGCTGCCAACACACGGACTCAACTCCAGCCACTTTAGTAATGAAAATTGATGTAAAAATATATCACTAGCCACTTTAAACAATGCTACTTAATATAATGTTTACATACCCTACATTACTCAGCTCATATGTACATGTTTATACTGTACTCTATATCATCTACTGCATCTTTATGTAATATATGTATCACTAGCCACTTTAAACTATGCCACTTTGTTTACCTCCCGGTCACGGCCGGTTACGACAGAGCCTGGTCGCGAACCCAGAGTCTCTGGTGGCACAGCCCTTAACCACTGCGCCACCCTGAACAAAACCTTTAAATAGGTCAACATTCGCAAAGCCGCTGGGCCAGACGGATTACCAGGACGTGTACGCAAAGCATGCGCAACCAACTGGCAAGTGTCTTCACTGACATTTTCAACCTCTCCCTGACCGAGTCTGTAATACCAACATGTTTCAAGCAGACCACCATAGTCCCTGTGCCCAAGGAAGCGACGAACGTAACCTGCCTAAATGATTACCGCCCCATGGCACTCACGTCAGTAGCCATGATGTGCTTTGAAAGGCTGGTCATGGCTCACATCAACAGCATCATCCCGGACACCCTAGACCCACTCCAATTCGCATACCGCCCCAACAGATCCACAGATGATGCAATCTCAATTGTACTCCACACTGCACTTTCTCACCTGGACAAAAGGAACACCTATGTGAGAACGCTGTTCATTGACTACAGCTCAGCATTCAACACTATAGTGCCCATGAAGCTCATCACTAAGCTAAGGACCCTGGGACTAAACACCTCCCTCTGCAACTGGATCCTGGACTTCCTGACGGTTCGCCCCCAGGTGGTAAGAGTAGACAACAACACATCTGCCACGCTGATCCTCAACACTGGGGCCCCACAGGGGTATGTACTTAGTCCCCTCCTGCACTCCCTGTTCACCCATGACTTTGTTGCCAAACACGACTCCAACACCATCATCAAGTTTGCTGATGACACAACAGTGGTAGGCCTGATCACCGACAACAATGAGACGGTCTATAGGGAGGAGGTCAGAGAACTGGCAGTGTGGTGCCAGGACAACAACCTCTCCCTCAATGTGAGCTAGACAAAGGAGCTGATCGTGGACTACAGGAAAAGGCAGGCCGAACAGACCCCCATTAACATTGATGGAGCTGTAGTAGAGCGGGTCGAGAGTTTCAAGTTCCTTGGTGTCCACATCACCAACGAACTATCATGGTCCAAACATAGCAAGACAGTCGTGAAGAGGGCACGACAAAACCTTTTCCCCCTCAGGAGACTGAAAAGATTTGACATCCCCAGATCCTCAAAAGGTTCTACAGCTGCACCATCAAGCGCATCCTGACCGGTTGCATCCCCGCCTGGTATAACAACTGCTCGGCATCTGACCGTAAGGTGCTACAGAGTGTGGTATGAATGGCCCAGTACATCACTGGGGCCAAGCTTCCTGCCATCCAGGACCTATATAATAGACACTGTCAGAGGAAAGCCCATAAACTGGAGACTCCAGTCACCCAAGTTAAAGACTGTTTTCCTGCTACTACACGGCAAGCGTTACCGGATCGCCAAGATTAGGACCAAAAGGCTCCTTAACAGCTTCTACCCCCAAGCCTTAAGACTGCTGAACAGTTAATAAACTCACCACCGGACAATTTACATTGACCCCCTCCCTTTTCTACACTGCTGCTACTCGCTGTTGATAATCTATGCATTGTCACTTCCCCCTACCTACATTTACAAATTACCTCAACTAACCTGTACCCCAGCAAACTGACTCAGTACCGTCACCCCCTGTATATAGCCTCGTCATTGTTATTCTTATTGTGTTACTTTTTTATTATATATTTTTTTACTTTAGTCTACTTGAGTGAAGGGCGTTTGCCAGCAGTAGGTTAGACAGCAGCTAGAAGGCCGGAGACGCCGAACGTTTGAGCTGGACAGGAGGGGGAGCCAAAGCGAGGGCGCCGCCGACCTTGGGGACAACCCCGGAGATGCGGTGCGGGTAAGTCGGGACGATGCTTGTGGAAGTCCCGAATGAGAGAACCATCCAGGATGTCCCGCGCCGGAACCCAGCACCACTCTTCGGGACCGTACCCCTCCCAGTCATCCAGATATTGGAGAAGCCCCCCACTATGCCGTGAGCCCAACAGGCTGCAGATGGAGTATGCCGGGGCCCCCTCGACACCAAAGGGAGGGGGAGATGCATTATGGGGTCCAGCGCTAGCCAAGGGACCAACTGCCACCGGCCTGAGGAGAGATACATGAAATGAGGGTGAGACACAGTAAGTGACGGGGAGCTGTAATCTGTAAGTCACCTCATTGTCTCTACTCAGGACTTTCAACGGCCCCACAAACCACAGACTCAGCTTCCGGCAGGGCAATCGGAGATGCTGGTCCTTCGTAGAAAGCCAGACACTGTCACCGGGGTGAAAGACCGGGGCCACTCTGCAATGACGATCGGCCTGCGCCGGAACCAATCGTTTACCGCAGGAGCCTCGATCTGACTCCGGTGCCAGGGTGCCAGTTCCGGCTGATTGCCTAGAACACACTGAAAGGGTTTGAGGTTAGTGGAGGAGTGACGGAGGGAGTTTTGTGCGGCCCACTCCCCCGGCCGGTCCTGACAGTAACTACGAAGGTACCTACCCAGTTCCTGATTTACCTTTCCACCTGCCCATTTGATTGGGGACGGTACCCGGAGGTGAAGCTGACCGTGACCCCCAGTCGTTCCATGAAGGCCTTCCAGATACAGTCCTCTGGGATCCTGTAGTGACAGAAGACGTGAGAGAAGAGAGCCTCCATGGTCTGAAGGGCCAGATGGAGACCAGGCAGAGGAATCAAATGACAGGCGTTTGGAAAACCGGTCCACAATGACCAGGATGGTGGTGCCCCTCCGAGGGGGGAAGGTCTGTGACAAAATTCATGGAGAGATGGGACCAAGGTCATTGTGGAACTGGCAGCGGGTGGAGTTTGCCATAGGGGAGGTGTCTAGCTCTGTGTGCAGGTGGAGCAGGAAGAGACGTCCTGGGCCAAGGTGGGCCACCAGTACTTGTGGCGGAGAGACAGTCGATAGTACGGGCTATACCTGGGTGCCCCAACACAGGTGCTGTGTGTGCCCAGGCGAGGAGACAGTACAGCACATCAGAGGGCACGTTGATACACCCCTAAGGACAGTGGGCAAGTGAGGGCTCAATGCGGGACATGGGAATAATGGCTGTCACTTTCTCCATCCGATCCTCTGTGTCATGCACCCGGGACAACACATCAGCCTTAACGTTCTTTGATCCTGGCCGGTAGGAGAAGGTGATGTCAAACCTGGCGAAGAATAGGGCCCACCTGGCCTGACACGGGTTCAGCCTCGTCGCTGCTCAAATATACCCCAAGTTTCTTTGGTCTGTCCAGACAAGGAATGTGTGTTTAGCACCCTCCTGCCAGTGCCACCATGCTTTCAGCGGCTTCTTGACGGCCAACAACTCACGATAGACTGAAGAGTTTCAGAAGAAAGTTATTTGTTTCTGGCAGTTTTCAACTGTGCTAACATAATTGCAAAATGGTTTTCTAATGATCAATTAGCCTTTTAAAATGATAAACTTGGATTAGCTTGGATTGCTGATAATGGGCCTCTGCACCCCGATGTAGATATTCCATTTAAAAAATGCTGTTTCCAGCTACAATAGTCATTTACAACATTAACATTGTCTACACTGTATTTCTGATCAATTTGATGTTACTTTAATGGATAAAAAAATTTGCTTTTCTTTCAGAAACAAAGACATTTCTAAGTGACTGGTAAAAACAGCATGACTATTTAGTTCAACACATAATTACTATTTAGTTCAAAACAGCATGACTATTTAATTTAAGACAGCATGACTATTTAGTTCAACACATAATGACTATTTAGTTCAAAACAGCATGACTATTTAATTTAAGACAGCATGACTATTTATTTAACACAGCATTTTTTTGTGTGACCAACTTTTAATTCAGTTTAGTAAAAAAAATTCTGAGAGGGGGTTACAAGTACAAAAACAATCAAAGAAATGCGCACAAAGATAACCCCAACCTATTCCCCGCTTCAGTCCCACTAGGGAAACATGTTTCCCACCCGCCGAATCGAAAAGTTGCTGGTTTGAACCCCGAGCTGACTCGGCGAAAAGTCTATTGATGTGGCCTTGAGCAAGGCACTTAATCATAATTGCTCCTCTAACTCTCTCTCTAGTTAAGAGTGTCTGCTAAATTACTAAAAGGTACATTTTTTATTGTTCTTCACAGAGTCAAGTATATTTGTTCAGGCCTCAATTGTTCCTTGACTAGCACCATTCATTCTCGTTGTTTATAATTCTAATGTTATAACTTCTAACAGTAACTATATCCACTGGATAGGAGAGAGTCAGGTAGTTGCCATCTGAGAGCCAAAACATTTTTCACAGCAGTGCTGCCTGTCAGCAGTAATCTTCTCTGATTGAGATTCAAGGGGCTATATCCGCTAAATAACATAATAGATGCAAAGCACTGAATATTTAAATTCATGCACTTCAAAATGAATTGTATAACTTTACCCCAGAAACATTTAACTACAGGGCACTCCCACATCATATGAAGGAATGTGCATATCTGATTTAGGGGACACGGTGATCAGTTGGGAGTTGGGGTCAATTTCATCATAAAACGTTTAGTTGGTGCTAAATACAGTCTGTGAACAAATTTAAATAGTATAAATTGACGGATCGGGTTACGGGATGCCGAGGTCATATTTTTCCATACTCTCTTCCAGTTTGAAGGGTTGTTCAGATTCAATTAGATCTGTGGACAATACTTTTTCAATGGCCAGCTCAGAATATGTTGTTTATATATTATAGCGATAAGTCCTTTCGGGAGCCCAGATATTGTCTTTATAAATCCCATCATTGGATGCTTCGGTAGTTGGGTTTCACAAGGGAATCCATAGGCCAGCATACTTGACCTAAGTTGTAAACATAGTGTAGTGGATTTTTACTGTGTCTCTTTCTGCTTACAGTGTCTCACACTTGTCATACATGTTTGACCTGTTGCATACTTAGAAATGCACCTGTTGTAGACAGACAGGGTGTCTGAGGTTTGCTCTCACAAGGTTGGCTCGGCAGACGTGGAACATAGGCTGAACGCCCAGACTCTGTGGTTGCATGTATTCTTCTGGGCAACCACTCTCTGGGAGCAAACACTTTGCTGAGAATGAACTCACTTGGCTATCTTTGTGTAACCCATTGTGATAGTATAAATATGCGGTATGTATGGGTAAATACCTCCTCAGAGCTTCTGACTAACTTGTACTGTGAAGTGCTGTTTGTAATCTCACCGCTGGCGTGAATAAACATAAATTAATTTAATCTTGGCTTTGGGGTCCTTAGTGGAAATGTCCACGACAACAGAAAAAAGGAGTAATGTTTATGTATTTTTCAAATCTTGTATAGTCTCATACCATAATAATAGTCTCATAATCTCAATAGTCTCATACCATTACTGTCCATGATGTCAGTAAGGGTACGGATTCCACATTTGGACCATTCGAGGGATACCAAAGGCCGCCCTTCAGAGTGCAAGGTATTATTGTGTAATATTGTATGTAGTATTGGTATGACATTTTTATCAGGTTTCAGGTAAGACCCAAGTGCAGAATGTGTTGAAGTAACAATGTTTATTGTAACCACTGGGGCAGGCATAGAACAGGTCAAGGCAGGCAAGGGTCGATAATCCAGAGTAGTGGGGTCAATTTACAGGATGGCAGGCAGGCTCAGAGTCAGGACAGGCAAGGGTCAAAACCAGGAGCTGAGAAAAAACACTGGCTGACTTGAACAAGCAAGACAAATTGGCAGCAGACATACACAGGGGATAATCGGGAAAATGGGCAACATCTGGAGGGGGGGTGGAGACAAGCACAAAGACAGGTGAAACAGATCAGGGCGTGACAATTTTGATTCCCAGTTACATTGTTTTTCAATTTTGCACCAAATATAAATTGTGTGAGCAAAAATAGGACCAAAGCGTAGTTTACATTATTTATCCTCTTGGCGCATCGATGCCTTTAGCGGGATAATTTTTACTACAAATATTTAATTTTCATGAAATCACAAGTGCAATATACCAAAACACAGTTTAGCTTTTTGTTAATCCGCCTGGCATGTCAAATTTCAAAAAAGCTTTACGGTGAAAGCAAACAATGCAATTATGTGAGGAGAGCTCTCAGCAGACAAAACATTACAAACAGCTAGCAGCAAAGTAGATTGGTCACGAAAGTCAGAAAAGCCATCAAATGAATTGCTTACCTTTGATGATCTTCATATGTTTGCACTCGTGAGACTCCCAGTTACACAATAAATGCTTGTTTTGTTCCATAAAGATTCTCTTTATATCCAAAAACCTCCATTTGGTTGGCACGTTTTGTTTAGTAATCCACAGGCTCGTGCGGTCACGACGGGAAGACAAAAAATCCAAATAGTATCCGTAAAGTTCGTAGAAACATGTCAAACGTTTTTTATAATCAATCCTCAGGTTGTTTTAAACAATAAAGAATCAATTATATTTCAACTGGACGGTAGCCTTTTCAATAGGAGAGAGAGAGAAAAGGTCTTGTTCCAGGCGCTCGTTCATGCACAAATCTAGGGACACCTAGCTATCCACTGACACGATGTGATCATTCTCGCTCCTTTTTCAGAATAAAAGCCTGAAACTATGTCTAAAGACTGTTCACACCCTGTGGAAGCCATAGGGAAAGGAATCTGGTTGATAGGAGGATAGGCTTGCAATGGAACAGAGTAGTTTCAGAAAAACAGCACTTCCTGGTTGGAATTTCCTCAGGTTTTTGCCTGCGATATCAGTTCTGTTATACTCACAGACAATATTTTGATAGTTCTGGAAACTTTAGAGTGTTTTCTATCCTAATCTGCCAATATATATATATATATGCATATTCTAGCTTCTGGGCCTGAGAAATAGGCAGTTTACTTCAGGAACGCTTTTTATACAATCATCAAAATACTGCCCCCTTGCTTCAAGCGGTTTTAAGGGATATACAGTGCCTTGCGAAAGTATTCGGCCCCCTTGAACTTTGCGACCTTTCGCCACATTTCAGGCTTCAAACATAAAGATATAAAACTGTATTTTTTTGTGAAGAATCAACATCAAGTGGGACACAATCATGAAGTGGAACGACATTTATTGGATATTTCAAACTTTTTTAACAAATCAAAAACTGAAAAATTGGGCGTGCAAAATTATTCAGCCCCCTTAAGTTAATACTTTGTAGCGCCACCTTTTGCTGCGATTACAGCTGTAAGTCGCTTGGGGTATGTCTCTATCAGTTTTGCACATCAAGAGACTGAAATTGTTTCCCTTTCCTCCTTACAAAACAGCTCGAGCTCAGTGAGGTTGGATGGAGAGCATTTGTGAACAGCAGTTTTCAGTTCTTTCCACAGATTCTCGATTGGATTCAGGTCTGGACTTTGACTTGGCCATTCTAATACCTGGATATGTTTATTTTTGAACCATTCCATTGTAGATTTTGCTTTATGTTTTGGATCATTGTCTTGTTGGAAGACATATCTCCGTCCCAGTCTCAGGTCTTTTGCAGACTCCATCAGGTTTTCTTCCAGAATGGTCCTGTATTTGGCTTCATCCATCTTCCCATCAATTTTAACCATCTTCCCTGTCCCTGCTGAAGAAAAGCAGGACCAAACCATGATGCTGCCACCACCATGTTTGACAGTGGGGATGGTGTGTTCAGCTGTGTTGCTTTTACGCCAAACATAACATTTTGCATTGTTGCCAAAAAGTTCAATTTTGGTTTCATCTGACCAGAGCGCCTTCTTCCACATGTTTGGTGTGTCTCCCAGGTGGCTTGTGGCAAACTTTAAACGACACTTTTTATGGATATCTTTAAGAAATGGCTTTCTTCTTGCCACTCTTCCATAAAGGCCAGGTTTGTGCAATATACGACTGATTGTTGTCCTATGGACAGAGTCTCCCACCTCAGCTGTAGATCTCTGCAGTTCATCCAGAGTGATCATGGGCCTCTTGGCTGCATCTCTGATCAGTCTTCTCCTTGTATGAGCTGAAAGTTTAGAGGGACGGCCAGGTCTTGGTAGATTTGCAGTGGTCTGATACTCCTTCCATTTCAATATTATCGCTTGCACAGTGCTCCTTGGGATGTTTAAAGCTTGGGAAATCTTTTTGTTTCCAAATCCGGCTTTAAACTTCTTCACAGCAGTATCTCGGACCTGCCTGGTGTGTTCCTTGTTCTTCATGATGCTCTCTGCGCTTTTAACGGACCTCTGATACTATCACAGTGCAGGTGCATTTATACGGAGACTTGATTACACACAGGTGGATTGTATTTATCATCATTAGTCATTTAGGTCAACATTGGATCATTCAGAGATCCTCACTGAACTTCTGGAGAGAGTTTGCTGCACTGAAAGTAAAGGGGCTGAATAATTTTGCACGCCCAATTTTTCAGTTTTTGATTTGTTAAAAAAGTTTGAAATATCCAATAAATGTCGTTCGACTTCATGATTGTGTCCCACTTGTTGTTGATTCTTCACAAAAAAATACAGTTTTATATCTTTATGTTTGAAGCCTGAAATGTGGCAAAAGGTCGCAAAGTTCAAGGGGGCCGAATACCTTCGCAAGGCACTGTATCAGTGAAGACCACCTCTTTCAGGACAATAGGAGACACCATATTTCTCTCTATACTGTCAATAAGCGACTTCATTGAAATATACAGAGAAAAGAGTTGGCCCGAGAATTGAACCCTGTGGCACCCCCATAGAGACTACTAGACGTCCGGACAACAGGCCCTCCGATTTGACACACTAAACTCTACCTGAGAAGTAGTTGGTGAACCAGGCAAGGCAGTCATTTGAGAAACCAAGGCCATGGAGTCTTCCATTAAGAATGCGGTGATTGACAGAGTCAAACGCCTTGGCCAGGTCGATGAAGACAGTACTGTCTTTTATCGATGCCGGTTATGATATCGTTTAGGACCTTGAGCGTGGCTTAGGTGCACCCATGACAGCTTGGGGATTCAATCCAGCAATCTTTCGGTTACTGGCCCAATGCTCTAACCATTATCAATCAATCAAATGTATTCATAAAGCCCTTCTTACATCAGCTGATGTCACAAAGTGCTGTACAGAAACCCAGCCTAAAACCCCAAACAGCAAGCAATGCAGGTGTAGAAGCATTGAACCAATTTGGTTAACTATAGCTAGCTATGACAATCGGTTTATATTGCTAGTACTCTATGGATTGGGATTATGGTTCATTGTTTAGCTAGCTAGCTAATGTTACATGTCTAAACAAAAGACCTCAAGTTAAAGCTTACTGTTAGCTAGCTAGCTGACAACCCATCAAGTTAGTCAGGTGTGTCTGATGCTGATTACGGCTCTCTATTGTATAATAATGCTAAAATTTCTCCTTTTTCCTGATTAAGGACATAGATAGATATACACAAAAAATGATATTAAAAAAATTATATACTGTCACGGCCGTCGTAAGAAGTGGACCAAGGTGCAGCGTAGTGAGCGTACATTTTCCTTTTATTTTAAAATGACGCCAACAAACAAGAAACAAAATTAACAACCGTGAAGCTTACAGGGCTTTAGTGCCACAAACAAAGTTAACTACTCACCAAGACAGGTGGGAAAAAGGGCTGCCTAAGTATGGTTCCCAATCAGAGACAACGATAGACAGCTGTCCCTGATTGAGAACCATACCCTGCCAAAACAAAGAAATACAAAACATAGAAAATAGAACATAGAATTCCCACCCCACATAACACCCTGACCTAAGCAAATAGATAAATAAAAGGGCTCTCTACGGTCAGGGCGTGACATATACAGTACTGTGCAAAAGTTTTAGGCAGGTGTGAAAATATGGTGTAAAGTAAGAATGCTTTCAAAGGTAGACATGTTAATAGATTATGTTTATCAATTAACAAAATGCAAAGTGAGTGAACAGAAGAAAAATCTACGACCACCCTTTGCCTTCAAAACAGCATAAATTATTTTAGGTACACTTGCACATCGTTTTTGAAGGAACTCGGTAGGTAGGTTGGCCCAAATATCTTGCAGAACTAACCACAGCTGTGGATTTAGGCAGCGTCAGGTGCTTCTCTCTCTTCATGTAATCCCAGACAGACTCGATGATGTTGAGATCAGGGCTCTGTGGCTGCCATACCATCACTTCCAGGACTCCTTGTTCTTCTTTACGCTGATAGTTCTTAATGACTTTCACTGTAAGTTTGGGGTTGTTGTCATGCTGCATAATAAATTTGGGGCTAATCAGATGCCTCCCTGATGGTATTGCATGATGGATAAGTATCTGCCTGTAATTCTCAGCATTGAGGAGACCATTAATTCTGACCAAATCCCAAACTCCATTTGCAGAAATGCAGCCCCAAACTTGCAAGGAACCTCCACCATGCTTCACTGTTGCCTGCAAACACTCATCCAGCCCTTCAGCGAACAAACGACCTTCTGCTACAGCCAAATATTTCACATTTTGACTCATCAGTCCAGAGCACCTGCTGCCATTTGTTTGCACCCCAGTTCCTGTGTTTTCATGCATAGTTGAGTCCACAGTAAAACAAACAAACGTAGAAAGTTCAGCACTGTTGCTACTCACCCTAGGAGTGGCCGTCCTGCAAAGAGGACTGCAAGAGCACAGCGCAGAATGCGGCCCAGCATTGGTTTAGTGGGCTTCCCCTCTTTTGGTGGCCCTGGGTGGGCCCTTTCGAACAACGCCGGACACTGGTAAATTGTTTGTGAAAACCAGGTCCTCAACTCTGGCTAGCCGCATTTCCCTCACCTTCACAGGCAGGATGGAGCAGTTAACGCAGGAGTCAGAAAGGGCCTCACATAGGTGGCCATCACCTAGTCAGGCAGGGCACAGATCATGACCATCTTCTACTTGTAGTTCAGCTCCACGAGAGGAACAGCCATGCATGCCCAGCATCATGGTGATGCATTGTTCTCTCAGCTCAGAATGTGAAGAAAATAAATGATAAAATAATTATTATTCAATTGTTATGGGATTTTTATGAATAATTACTAAATGATGTATACATTTAACTTAGAAATATAACTAAACAGAATACTACTATGTTACTGTGTCGATGTATGAATCTTATTATAATCATAATACTGAATATAATGCATGTAGTTTTAGTCAAGAATTAGAACAAGGACTTTCTGTTCCTTGTTAGAAATGAATGGAGCTATCGTCAGACCGGCTGGAACGCTGTGTTCCTTACAGGACATTCTGTCGCTACCCAGGGAGGGGAGAGACCTTGGGCTTGTAGTAGATTGTTTAACAGGTGAGAGACCTTGGGCTTGTAGTAGATTGTTTAACAGGTGGCAGACAATGTGGGAAGGCTTGTGAACTATATTGCCATTGTATCTGAGAGGAGTAGAGTCATTTATGACGAAATGTGAGCTATATAAACCAATGTACATTCTATTATGACCAGGGCTCTCGAGAATAAATGCTATTGGCTAATCTTGTTGGACTGGTCTCTGTCCATTTTATGCAAATAAGGATCTTACAAATTCTTAGAAACAGACAGTGATTTAAATTGAATTGGTTAATGAACACATACAGGAATTGTGAAATTCCTTTAACAGCAATACACTGATTCATCAAATTAACTAATATAATAGTAACCGAAGACTGTATACAACAGCTACCACAATACACAGTAAGGGTAGAGAGCTGCAATAATCTGGCAGGAGCTGTACAGCACCCGCAATAATTATTTTGAGTGAGCCTAGCTATGACCACAGGGCTGGAGCAGAAGAGGTAACATGTTTAAATGTATGCTTATTTATGAGAAACATGCACAAATGGCAGTCGTTTGGTAAGCCAAGCTGACAACACACAGTGGCAGCTATGTGGAGTTGGTAAGCTAGTTGATGACACAAAGTGGCATCTAGGTTGAGTTAGTAGCATGCTAGTAATAACAAGGGATAGAGATGCCTAAGGGAGGCAATCCGAATCTCACGTCATATAGCTGCCTAGGCTAACAATCTTCCTAGATGTGGTTATGTCAGGAAGTGACCCATTCGAGTTTTAAGTAGTTGAGGGACGAGTTGTGCCCGGTTGCCTCGATAACGAATACAGGAGTGGAGGATATCTTGACAAGGTTATCACTGGAGTACGGTGGCCAACACACACACTTGCTGCTGGGCTAAGTCAGCACAAGACAAGAAAGCCCGATATCCTCCGATGAAAGGTATAGGTAGGGAAGTGCTGTCACATAGCCTTGGAGGACGAATTTCACACTCTGACCCACAGGTCACAGGCTGTTGGTGACAGACTGACAGTACACACAACTCACACAGAGTTTGGCTTACCCTACCGTGACCTGGGAAGATGCAATCCAAAAAAACGGGAGCAGCGGTACAGTCAACTTGCAAGATATGGCTAAGCTTACATTGCTAGAAGAAATAAGAGACAGTGCGTAGTTTGACGTACGCGGGCACATCCTACCACACTGTCACATCACCGGTGTGACATTGTTGTTATTATTACTGGATCTGCGCGGCGAAGGAGGGATATGATTCATACTTTCAACCGTACTGAAGGTCTGAAAGGTATTAAGTAGAACCGCACTACACACAGCTTAATGGAACAGCGATGGGATAGAAGTTTGCTCTGGCCTATTGGAAAGGGGAAACCTAGTCAGTTGTACAACTGAATGCACTCAAGTCAAATCAATTATTTGTCACATTCGCCAAATACAACAAGTGTCGACCTTACCGTGAAATGCTTACTTACAAGCCGTTAACCAACAGTGCAGTTCAAGAAGAGTTAAGAAAATAAAAAATGAGGAAAATGAACATAACAATAACGATCTATATACAGGGGGAACCGGTACAGAGTCAGTGTGTGGGGGTGCAAGTTAGTTGAGGTAATTTGTACATGTAGGAGGGTTAAAGTGACAATGCAAAGATAATAAACAGCGAGTAGCAGGTGTCAATGTAAATAGCCCGGGTGGCCATTTGATTAATTGTTCAGAAGTTGTATGGTTGGGGATAGAAGCTGTTCAGGAGGCTTTGGTCCTAGACTTGACGCTCCGGTACTGCTTGCCGTGTGGTAGCAGAGAAAACAGTCTATGACTTGGGTGACCTGAGTCTCTGACAATTTTATGGGCTTTCCTCTGACACCGCCTAGTACTGTATATAGGTTCTGGATGGCAGGAAGCTTTGCCCCAGTGATGTACTGGGCCGTACGCAGTGCCTTACGGTCAGATGCCGAGCAGTTGCCATAGCAGGCGGTGATGCAACCGGTCAGGATGCTCTCGATGGTGCAGCTATAGAACATTTTGAGGATCTGGGGACCTATGCCAAATCTTTTCAGTCTCCCGAGGGGGAAAAGGTTTGGTGTGCCCTCCTCACGACTGTCTTGATGTGTTTGGACCATGATAGTTTGTTGGTGATGTGGACACCAAGGAACTTGAAACTCTTGACCTGCTCCACTACAACCCCTTTTCCTGTAGTCCACGATCAGCTACTTTATCTTGCTCACATTGAGGGATAGGTTGTGTTCCTGGCACCACACTGCCAGGTCTCTGACCTCCTCCCTATTGGCTGTCTCATCATTGTCGGTGATCAAGCCTACCACTGTTGTGTCATCAGCAAACTTAATGATGGTGTTGGAGTCGTGTTTTGCAACGCAGTCGTGGGTGAACAGGGAGTACAGGAGGGGACTAAGCACATACCCCTGAGGGGCCCCAGTGTTGAGGATCAGCGTGGCAGATATCTTCTTGCCTACTCTTACCATCAGGGGGCGGCCTGTCAGGAAGTCCAGGATCCAGTTGCAGAGGGAGGTGCTTCATCCCTGGCCTTAGCTTAGTGATGAGCTTCGTGAGCACTACGGTGTTGAACGCTGAGCTGTAGTCAATGAACAGCATTCTTACATAGGTGTTCCTTTTGTCCAGGTGAGAAAGTGCAGTGTGGAGTACAATTGAGATTGCATCATCTGTGGATCTGTTGGGGCGGTATGCGAATTGGAGTGGGTCTAGGGTATCCGGGATGATGGTGTTGATGTGAGCCATGACCAGCCTTTCAAAGCCCTTTGTGGCTACCGACGTGAGTGCTACGGGGCCGTAAACATTTAGGCAGGTTACCTTCGCTTCCTTGGGCACAGGGACTATGGTGGTCTGCTTGAAACATGTAGGTCTTACAGACTCAGTCAGGGAGAGGTTGAAAATGTCAGTGAAGACACTTACCAGTTGGTCCGCGCATGCTTTGTACACACATCCTGGTAATCGATCAGGTCCCAGTAACTTTGTAAATGTTGACCTATTTAATTGTTATAGCTCCCACATCAGCTACCGAGAGCTTTATCACACAGTCATCCAGAACAGCTGGTGCTCTCGTGCATGCTTCAGTGTTGCTTGCCTCGAAGCGAGCATAAAAGGCATTTAGCTCGTCTGGTAGGCTCGCATCACTGGGCAGCTCGCATCTAGGTTTCCTTTTGTAGTCTGTAGTAGTTTTCAAGCCCTGCCACATCCGACAAGCATCTGAGCCGGTATAGTAGGATTCAATAGAGTTGGTTACGTGCCGTCTTAGTGCCAGCATCGGTCTGTGGTGGTAAATAGACGGCTACGAATAATTTAAATGAGAACTCTCTTGGTAGATAGTTTGATCTACAGCTTATAATAAGGTACTCTACCTCAGGCGAGCAATACCTCGAGACTTCATTAATATTAGACATTGCGCACCAGCTGTTATTAACAAAAAGACACACACTCCAACCCCACATCTTACCAGACATAGCTTCTTCTCTGTTTTGCAGGTGCATGGAAAATCCCGCCAGGTCTATATTATCCGCGTCGTCGTTCAGCCATGACTCAGTGAAACACAAGATATTACAGTTTTTAATGTCCCGTTGATAGGATAATCGTAATCGTGGGTCATCAATTTTATTTTCCAGTTAAAAATCAAATCAAATTGTATTTGTCACATACACATGGTTAGCAGATGTTAATGCGAGTGTAGCGAAATGCTTGTGCTTCTAGTTCCGACAATGCAGTAATAACCAACGAGTAATCTAACCTAACAATTCCACAACTACTGCCTTATACACACAAGTGTAAAGGGATAAAGAATATGTATATAAAGATATATGAATGAGTGATGGTACAGAACGGCATATGTCAAATGGGGGAGAGGCGTTGTGCCGTGAGGTGTTGTTTTATAGTAAAAAAAAAGAGGTTTGCTGTTCACTTGAGCAATATGAGATCGAAGGGAATTCCATGCAATAATGGCTCTATGTAATACTGTACGTGTTCTTGAATTTGTTCTGGATTTAGGTACTGTGAAAATACCCCTGGTAGCATGTCTGCTGGTGTAAGTGTGAGTTAGAGCTGTGTGTAAGATGACTATGCAAACTATTTGAAATGTTCAACAAATTAATGTTTTTTTTACAAAAAGAAGAAGTGATGAAGTCAGTCTCGGCTCAAATCTTAGCCAAGAGAGACTGGCATGCATAGTATTTATATTAGCCCTCTGATTACAATGAAGAGCAAGACGAGCCCTTTTGTTATGGGCCAGCTACAACTTCACTTGGTCTTTTGTTTGCAGCACTTGACCACATGACTGGACAAAAATCAAGATAAGACTAAACTAGAGCCTGCAGGACTTGCATTTTGGAGCGTGGTGTCTTCATTATGGACAGACCACTCCCCATCTTTAAAACCTTTGAATCTCTATGTTTTTAAAGGTCACAATCTAAGGTAACACAAGTAATTTCGTCTCCTCAACCTGTTCAACAGCCACACCATTCATTACCAGATTCAGCTGAGGTCTACAGCTTAGGGAATGATTTGTACCAAATACAATGCTCTTAGTTTTAGAGATGTTCAGGACCAGTTTATTACTGGCCATCCATTTCAAAACTGACTGCAACTCCTTGTTAAGGGTTTTAATGACTTCATTAGCTGTGGTTGCTGACACGTATATAGTTTAGTCATCAGCATACATGGACACATAGGCTTTGTTAAATGCCAGTGGCAGGTCATTGCTAAAAAAAATAAAAGAGTAGAGGGCGTAGAAAGCTGCCCTGTGGTACACCACACCATACATGTTTGAAATTAGAGAGGCTTCCATTAAAGAAGACCTTCTGAGTTCTAATAGATAGATAGCTCTGAATCCATGATATGGCAGAGGTTGAAAAGCCATAAAACATGTTTTCTCAACAACAGGTTATGGTCAGTAATATCAAAGGCTGTACAGAAACCTAACAGTACAACTCCCACAATCTTCTTATTATCAATTTCTTTCAACCAATCATCAATCATTTGAGTCAGTGTGTTGAGTGCCCTTCTATTTAAGCATGCTGAAAATCTGTTGTCAATTTGTTTACAGAGAAATAGCATTGTATTTGGTCAAACACCATTTTTTCCAACAGTTTGCTAAGAGCTGGCAACAAGCTGATAGGTCTGCTGTTAGAACCAGTAATTATCACTTTACCACTCATGGGTAGAGGAATGACTTTGACTTTCCTCCAGGCCTGAGGAAAAATACCTTCCTCTAGACTCAGATTAAAGATATGACAGATTGGATTGGCCATAGTCAGCTACCATCCTCAGTAGCTTTCCATCTATGTTGTCAATGCCAGGAGCTTTGTTATTATTGATCAATAACAATCATTTCCCCACCTCTTCCACACTAATTTTACAAAATTCAAACTTACAATGCTTTTCTTTCATAATTCGTTTTTTTATGTATGAATACCAAAGCTCACTGTTTGTTGTTGGCATTTACGGCCTAAATTTGCCCACTTTGCCAATTAAGTAATCATTAAAATAATTGCCAGCATCGAATGGTTTTGTGATGAATAAACCATCTGTTTTGACTGAACTTGTCTTTCTGCCCATAATTTAATTGAAAGTACTCCAAAGTTTTTTCCCATCATTCTTTACATCATTGATCTTGGCTTCATAATACAGTTTCTTCTTCTTTTTGTTGAGTTTAATCACATAATTTCTCAATTTGCAGTAAGTCAGACAGTCAGATGTGCAGCCAGAGTTATTAGCCACTCCTTTTGCTCTATCTTATTCAACCATACAGCTTTTCAATTCCTCATTAATCCATGGAGCCTTAACAGTTCTAACAGCCAGTTTATTAACAGGTGCATGTTTATCAATAATTTAAAGGAAGGTTCATAAATTCATAAAGTTTAGCATCTGGATGCTCCTTATTAATCACATTTGGATTTATGGGAAGGTGGAAATGGGTAAGGCTGAAAAACCATGGTTGGATGTTGAGTTGAATATGATATAGGCTAATTGTAGAGATCGGGTATACAGTATATACACTACATGACCAAATGTATGTGGACACCTACTCGTCAAACATCTAATTCCAAAATCATGGGCATTAATATGGAGTTTGTCCCACCCTTTGCTGCTATTACAGCCACCACTTTTCAGTCAGCGTTCCAATTCATCCCAAAGGTGTTCGATTGGGTTGAGATCAGGGCTCTGTGCAGGCCAGTCAAGTTCTTCCACACCGATCTCGACAAACCATGTCTGCATGGACCTCGCTTTGTGCATGGGGGCATTGTCATGGTGAAACAGGAAAGGGCCTTCCCGAAACTGTTGCCACAAAGTTGGAAGCACAACGTCTACAATGTCGTTGTATGCTATAGCGTTAAGATTTCCCTTCACAGGAACTAAGGGGTCTAGCCCGAAACATGAAAAACAGTCCCAGACCATTATTCCTCCTCCACCAAACTTTACAGTTGGCTACTTTACATATTCGCTACTATGCATTTGGGCAGGTAGCGTTCTCCTGGCATCCGCCAAACCCAGATTCATCCATTGGACTGCCTGATGGTGAAGCGTGATTCTTCATTCCAGAGAACGCATTTCCACTGCTCAAGAGTCCAATGGCTGTGAGCTTTATACCACTACAACTGACACTTCGCATTGCGCATGGTGATCTTAGGCTTGTATGCGGCTGCTCGGCCATGGAAACCCATTTCATGAAGCTCCCGACAAACAGTTATTGTGCTGACATTGCTTCCAGATGCAGTTTGGAACTCGGTAGTGAGTGTTGCAACCGAGGACAGACGATTTTTACGCGCTACGCACTTCAGCGGTCCCATTCTGAGAGCTTGTATAGCCTACCTCTTCGTGGCTGACGCGTTGTTGCTATTAGACGTTTCCACTTCACAATAACAGCACTTACAGTTGACTGGGGCACCTAAAGCAGGGCAGAAATTTGACGAACTGACTTGTTGGAAAGGTGGAATCCTATGACGGTGCCATGATGAAAGTCAATGAGCTCTTCAGTAAAGCCAATGTTTGTCTATGGAGATTGCATGGCTGTGTGCTCGATTTTATACATCTGCCGTCAACGGGTGGGAGAGGTTGTTGCCCTGGCACCACACTGCCAGTTCTCTGACCTCCTCCCTATTGGCTGTCTCATCGTTGTCAGTGATCAGGCCTACCACTGTTGTGTTGTCAGCTAACTTAATGATGGTGTTGGAGTCGTGTTTGGCCATGCAGTTGTGGGTGAACAGGGAGTACAGGATGGGACTAAGCACATACCCATGAGGGGCCTAGTGTTGAGGATCAGCATGGCAGATGTGTTGTTGCCTACCCTTACCACCTGAGGCCCGTCAGGAAGTCCAGGATCCAGTTGCAGAGGGTGTTTCGTCCCAGAATCCTTAGCTTAGTGATGAGCATTGTAGGCACTATGGTGTTGAACGCTGAGCTGTAGTCAAGGAACTGCATTCTCACATAGGTGTTCCTTTTGTCCAGGTGGGAAACGGCAGTGTGGAGTACGATTGAAATTGTGGATCTGTTGGTGTGGAATGTGAATTGGAGTGTGGCTAGGGTTTCTGGGATGATGGTGTTGATGTGAGCCATGTGCCTTTCAAAGCAGCTGTTTTTCCCGTTGTAGTCCATAATAGTTTGCAAGCCCGGCCACATCAGACGAGCGTCAGAGCCGTTGTAGTAGGATTCAATCTTGGTCTAGTATTGACGCTTTGCCTATTTGATGGTTCATCTGAGGGCATAAGGAGGTTTCTTATAAGTGTCCGGATTAGTGTCCCGCTCCTTGAAAGCGTCAGCTCTAGCCTTTAGCTCGGTGCGGATGTTGCCTGTAATTCATGGCTTCTGGTTTGGATATGTACGTAAGGTTGCTGTGGGGATGACATCGTCGATGCACTTATTGATGAAGCCGATGACTGAGGTGGTATACTCCTCATTGCCATTCGATGAATCCCGGAACATGTTCCTGTCAGTGCTAGCAAAACAGTCCTGTAGCGTAGCATTCACGTCATTTGACCACTTCCATACTGAGCGAGTCACTGGTACTTCGTTTTTGCTTGTAAACAGGAATTAGGAGGATAGAAGTATGGTCAGATTTGCCAAATGGAGGGCAAGGGAGAGCTTTGTATGCGTCTCTGTGTGTGGAGAAAAGGTGGTCTAGCGGTGGTCCATTCCTTTCCCATGTAAAGGCACTCACTTTTGATATAATTAAATCCAAACTGTCACAGAATATGTATGAACTAATGTACAATGTCTTGACATAGTTTGTCATAATGTGAAGTGTATTTTGGTTATTTTAAGTTTTCCTTGCTAACTTGTTAGCTACAGTATGCTAGCTCCCGTCCTGTTAGTCATGTACACTGTGTTAGCTATGTTGTTTTCAAGCTAGCTTGCAAACCTAGACGGTTTCACATTTTTATTGAATTTCTAGGAGTGTGAGAGAAGCCATAAGTCAACTAACACTTGTGTTATTGTCTGTCCCAGGTATGTGACTGCATGTGTTGTCTATGGAGAATTTGTATTTGTTCTATGTAGTTGTTATTGTACATTTGTATTTGATATGGAATATCATGTGCATTATGAAAGAAAAAAATACAAATACTATAAGATCAAAACAAAATGTATATAACAGACTGTTTTATGCAGATGGGATTAAAGCCATACGTCAACTACACTGCTGTGTGTGTTATTGTCTGTCCCAGAAATTAAAAAAAGATTGCATGAACTCCAGTACCATCAAGTCCATGCCTGCTGATTGGTTGCCATGGAAAGGAGTTAGAACAGGAAGGTTGCACAATGTATTGACTTCTATGCATCAATATCCATTCTGTGGAGGTGGGAGAGAGGAGGGAGACGTGGAGGTGGAGGGAGGAGGCATGGAGAGAGAGAGGGAAAGAGAGAAAGAAGGAGGGAGAGAGGAAGGAGAGAGGAGGGAGAGGGTGGAAGTGGTGAAAGAAGGGGTATGGAGAGAGGAGGGAGAGAGAGAGAGAGAGACAGTGAGAGGCAAAGGGGGGGAAAGAAAAAGGGAGAGAGAGGGAATGGAGGAGGGAGAGAGAGGGGGTGAGGGTGAAGGAAGGAAGGAAGGAAGGAAGGAAGGAAGGAAGGAAGGAAGGAAGGAAGGAAGGAAGGAAGGAAGGAAGGAAGGAAGGAAGGAAGGAAGGAAGGAAGGAAGGAAGGAAGGAAGGAAGGAAGGAAGGGGAGAGAGAAAGGAGGGAGAGAACGAGAGAGAGTCTGGGATAGAGAAAGAGGAAAGAGAGGGAATGAATAGGAGAGAGAGGGAGAGAGGGGGTTGAAAGAAGAAGGGAGAGAGAGAGAGAGAGAAACGAGAGAGAGGAGGGATAGAGAGAGAGAGAGAGAGGGGAGGGATAAAGTGAGAGAGAGGGAGGGCGAGAGAGAAACAAGAGATGGAGAGGTAGAGAGAGGGAGAGAGGAGGGATAAAGAGAGAGGGAGAAAGAGAGAGAGAAGAGGAGGAGAGGGTGGAGGGGTGAAAGAAGGGGGAGGGAGAGAGAAGAAGAGGGGGCATAAAGAAGCAGTATAGAGAGATACAGAGAGAGACAGAGACACAGAGAGAGGGACAGGCGAGGAGGGAGGGAGGGAGATAAGAGAGAGGGAGAGAGAGGGAGAGAAGAGGAGGAGAGGGTGGAGGGGTGAAAGAAGGGGGAGGGAGAGAGAAGACGAGGGGGCATAAAGAAGCAGTATAGAGAGACACAGAGAGAGACAGAGAGAGGGACAGGCGAGGAGGGAGTGAGGGAGATAAGAGAGAGGGAGAGGGGGGTTAAGGTACAGCTATATAGAGAGAAAACAAACAAACCAATGCAATTGACCTATGCATAAATTACTTGAGGCATATCTATCTAGTGTGTGACCTTCATGACCTGTGCTTTGAGGTACCCATGGCAACCACTTTATGGTATGGCGAGCAGATGTGTCTTCTACCATAGTAATGATTCTGGTAAACAGGAGGACAAACCACAGGGCCCTGCTAGCACCTTTAATGACTTTCCCTTTAATGATGATGCCATTCCCACAGGTGTCTCGCCACTCAGAAGGTGTTGATAAACAATGAGGATGATGTCACGTTTGGCAGTTTGTACTCATTTAGATTAGACTATGATCATGCAACTGTTTTTGAAAACAACTGAGGGATGGGGCTGTAAAGATGTAACCACTCTTCCATTTATAGAACAAGCTATGAATGCAAGAACTGACCATCAATGAGATTAAAATTATAGTTTGAAATTAAATTGAGTCCCCTGACCCCCTTATCCCCTAACCCTAGCTTCATGTCCAGCCTAACTCTGGCATAACCCTAACACCAACTCTAGAATGGTTTTTACAGTACATTGTCCCGACAGTGGTAATGGTAACAACAACTCTAACCATAACTCTAACCATAACCCTAGAATTGTCAGACCCTGATCTGTTTCACCTGTCTTGTGCTTGTCTCCTCCAGGTGTCGCCCATTTTCCACATTATCCTCTGTGCATTTATACCTGTGTTTTCTGTTTGTCTGTTGCCAGTTCGTCTTGTCTCGTTCAAACCTACCAGCATTTTTCCTGTGCTCCTGTTTCTCGTTACTTCCTGTTTTCTAGTTCTCCCAGTTTTTTACCATTCTGCCTGCCATGACCCTGAGCCTGCTGCCGTTCTGTACCTCTCGACACTGCCTTGGATTACTGACCCTGCCTGCCCTGCCCATGAGCCTGCCTGCCTTTCTGTACTTTTCAGACTGTGCCCTGGATTACTGACCTCTGCCTGCCCTTGACCTGTCGTTTGCCTGCCCCTTGTTTTGTAAATAAACTTCTGTTATTTTGAACTGTCTGCATCTGGGTCTTATCCTGAGGTCTGATAAGAATGGTATACAATATCCCTACATTCTTTTGGTAAATTGTAATGAGACGGATTAAATGAAATCAAGTGAAGTATTAAGTACAATCTGCAACAAAAGTATCACAGAAAACATCACACATTATCTCCTAAATGCAAAAATGTTTTTACCATGTAATTTAGACATTTGTATTTATTATGGATCCCCATTAGCTACTCTTGCTGGAGTTCAGCAAAACTAAGGCAGTTATACATTTTGTAAAACATTAAAATACATTCACAACAGATTTCACAACATATTAAGTGTGTGCCCTCAGGCCCCTACTCTACTACCACATATCTACAACACAAAATCCATGTGGAAGTGTGTGTTTAGTGCATATGTAATTGTGTGTTTGTATGCATGTGTAACTGGTGTGAAATGGCTAGCTAGTTAGTGGGGTGCGCGCTAATCGTGTTTCAATCTGTGACGTCATTCTCTCTGAGACCTTGAATTAGTTTCCCTTGCTCTGCAAGGGCTGCTGATTTTATGGAGTGATAGAACGATGCTTCGTGGGAGGCAGTTGTCGATGTGTGCAGAGGGTCTCTGGTTCGAGCCCAGGTAGGGGCGAGGAGAGGGGAAGAAGCAATACTGTTACATTGGTGCTGTTGACCCGGATCGCTGGTTGCTGCGGAAAATGAGGAGGTCAAAGAGGGGTGAGTGTAACTGGTGTGAAATGCTAGCTAGTAATTTGGAGTACGTTTGCCAATTGGTTGTACAGTCAGACCAAGTTGTCAATTATTTTTCCTAATCCCTCTTAACCATTCAAATTTAAAATTCCTCATCAATCCATGGGGATTTAACAATTTTCACAGTCATTTTCTTGATGGGTGCATGGATAAGCAATTTCATAACTTTGTCAAGTGCAGTGTCTGGTTGCTCCTCATTACACACCATGGACCAACGAATGTCAACAACATATAGGAATCACTACAAAACGTATTGTATGACCTACACTATATTAGGCCCAGCCTTTTGAACTTTAGTTTTCTTAGATATGGCTACTATATTGTGATCACTACATCCGATGGATTTGGATACTGCTTTCAAACAAAATTCTGCAGCATTAGTAAACATGTGATCAATACATGTTGATGATTTCATTCCTGTGCTGTCTGTAACTACCCTGGTAGGATGATTGATAACCTGAACCAGATTTCCAGCATTTTTACAGTTTCAAACTTTCTCTTGAGTGGGCAGCCTGATGAAAGCCAGTCAATATTTAAATTACCCAGAAAATATACCCCTCTGTTGATATCACATACATTATCAAGCATTTCACACATGTTATCCAGATTCTGACTGTTAGCACTTGGTGGTCTATAGCAGATTCCCACCCAGATGGGCTGTAGCCATATTACTTCAACAGTGTTTAACATGAGATTTACAGAAATGAAATGTGGTTCTGAATATAAACCGACACACCTCCACCTTTGGCATTTCTGTATTTTCTGTAGATGTTATAACCATGTATTGCTACCACTGTATCATCAAAGGTATTATCTAAGTGAGTTTCAGAGATTGCCAGAATATGAACGTCACCTGTACCTAGCATATTATTGATTTCATGAACCTTGTTTCTTAAAGCTACATATCTTAACATGGGCTATTTTAACAATTTTCTGGGAAGCTTGATTGTTTTTCTTGCTTTACTGTACAGTTTAGCAGATATTATGACATGCTCGGGTTATTTATGTTTGTGCAGGGTGACAACATAATTCCTGCTGCTTGAGTTGCAAAACATTTTTATTTATTGAACCCTTATTTCACCATTTAAAGTGACTGAGAACATATTATTTTTTACAACAACGGCCTGGGGAATAGTCACAAGGGGTAGGCGAGGGGATGAATGAGCCAATTGGATGCTAGGGATGATTAGTCATGAATCACAAACTGGAATATAATTTATTTATTGACCACACAAAGCACAGTCAAACACATTAAAAAAGATTAAAGATTACAGAAGGATACAGATGAACCAAAATAACAATCATGAATAATACAGTACATACTGTAAGTCCATTTACAGCAAGAACATGCACAGTTATCCATCTTGAAAATCGTCATTATTTTAGGAAGATTATATTTATTGAAGAAAAATCTCTGCTCATATTATATAGACCACTGAAGAAGGTTAAGGATGGGGAAACAAACAGGAATATCAAACATCTGAGGTATAAAACGTGATCAAACGTACTGCTGGATCTCAGATACAGATGGGAAATCCCAATGTAGAGACATGAACCAAAAACAGAAAAGCATTTATATGTGACTCATTTGTAAAAGAGAAAGTATAATTATCACATTCTATCCTACATTATTGGACAGTTTCACAGACCCAGATTAAATAAATCCAGGTGTATGTTTAATTATGGTTTATAAACCTTAAACAAAAAATGGGATTTCATGAAAATCCCACATTGCCCCTTTAACCTTGGATTACCGAATATGGTCTGTGCTAAAAAAAAATATTAACCAAAGTCCAGGAATAGTTTAGGTCAAATTATCTTTACAGTATTCATTAAATCCAGTATAATCCTGGGATAGGCCTAGACTTAATCTGTGTTCATAAAGCCGCCCCTATATCATCTCCTAATTTAATTTAACACAGCATTACTATTTTGTTTAACACAGATGACTATTAAGTTTAACACAGATGACTATTTAGTTTAACACAGATTACTATTTAGTTTACCACAGATTACTATTAAGTTTAACACAGATTACTATTTAGTTTACCACAGATTACTATTAAGTTTACCACAGATTACTATTTAGTTTACCACAGATTACTATTTAGTTTACCACAGATTACTATTTAGTTTACCACAGATTACTATTAAGTTTAACACACATTACTATTTAGTCTACCACAGATTACTATTAAGTTTAACACAGATTACTATTTTGTTTAACACAGATGACTATTAAGTTTAACACAGATGACTATTTAGTTTAACACAGATTACTATTTAGTTTACCACAGATTACTATTAAGTTTAACACAGATTACTATTTAGTTTACCACAGATTACTATTAAGTTTACCACATATTACTATTTAGTTTACCACAGATTACTATTTAGTTTACCACAGATTACTATTTAGTTTACCACAGATTACTATTAAGTTTAACACACATTACTATTTAGTCTACCACAGATTACTATTAAGTTTAACACAGATTACTATTTAGTTTAACACAGATTACTATTTAGTTTAACACAGATTACTATTTAGTTTAACACAGATTACTATTCAATTTAACACAGATTACTATTTAGTTTACCACAGATTACTATTTAGTTTACCACAGATTACTATTTAGTTTAACACAGATTACTATTTAGTTTACCACAGATTACTATTTAGTTTACCACAGATTACTATTTAGTTTACCACAGATTACTATTTAGTTTAACACAGATTACTATTTAGTTTACCACAGATTACTATTTAGTTTACCACAGATTACTATTTAGTTTACCACAGATTACTATTTAGTTTACCACAGATTACTATTTAGTTTAACACAGATTACTATTTAGTTTACCACAGATTACTATTTAGTTTAACGCAACATTACTATTTAATTTAACAAAGCATGACTTTTTATTTTTACACAGCATTTAAATGCAACAGTGTATAAGGCTCAATGTCATATACAACTGTGAATGTACTGTATAATCAGAACTTCAATGACCTAACAGCCTTGGGTTTTGAGCCAAATATCAGCTGCCCTCTGTCTGAAAACAGACTGACAAATACCCAGGAACACAAAGTTAACAAACACACACAGAGAGATGACTGTGGTAAAAATAGTAATATTATAACCAAAGTCAGTACTAGCTGAAAGTTTTAGTCAAATGCCAGATGGACTGGTCCATTGGAAAATGATTGGCCAGTGTGGGGGCCTGGAGGAAAAGAATGGGCCAGTGTATTAGAAATGCCAGGGCCAACTTTTGATAACAGTCCGCCAGTGGCTGCTGCTCCCAGTTATGTACAGTGCACTTGGAAAGTATTCAGACCCCTTGACTTTTCCACATTTTGTTATGCTAAAGCCTTATTCCAAAATGGATAACATAATTTTTTCCCGTCATCAATCTACACACAATACCCCACAATGAATGTTCTGCCCCAAAAAACAAAAAACAACTGAAATATCACATTTACATAAATATTCACACCCTTTACTCAGTACTTTGTTAAATCACCTTTGACAGCGATTACAGCTTTAAGTCTTCTTTAGTATAACGCTACGAAGTTGGCACACCTGTATTTGGGGAGTTTCTCCCATTCTTCTCTGTAGGTCCTCTCAAGCTCTGTCAGGCTGGATGGGGAGTGTTGATGCACAGCTATTTTCAAGTTTCTCCAGAGACGTTCAATCGGGTTCAAGTCCGGGCTCTGGCTGGGCCCCTCAAGGACATTTAGAGACTTCTCCCGAAGTCACTCGTGCATTGCCTTGGCTGTGTGCTTAGGGTCGTTGTCCAGTTGGATGGTGAACCTTCATCCCAGTCTGAGGTCCTGAGTGCTATGGAGCAGGTTTTCATCAAGGATCTCTCTGTACTTTGCTGTGTTCCTCTTTTCCTCAATTCTGACCAATCTCCCGGTCCCTGCTGCTGAAAAACATCCCCACAGCATGGTGCTGCCACCACCATGCTTCACCGTAAGGATGGTATTGGCCAGGTGATGAGCCGTGCCTGGTTTGCTCCAGATGTTAAGCTTGGCATTCAGGCCAAAGAGTTCAATCTTGGTTTCATCAGACCAGAGAATCTTGTTTCTCATGGTCTGTGGGTCCTTTAGGTGCCTTTAGGCGAACTCCAAGCCGGCTGTCATGTGCCTTTTACTGAGGAGTGGCTTGCGCCTGGTCACTCCACCATAAAGGCCTGATTGGTGGAATGCTGCAGAGATGGTTGTCCTTCTGGAAGGTTCTCCCATCTCTACAGAGAAACTCTGGAGGTCTGTCAAAGTGACCATCAGCTTCTTGGTCACCTCCCTGACCAAGGCCCTTCTCCCCCAATTGCTCAGCTCTAGGAAGAGCCATGGTGGTTCCAAACTCCTAACCTCCTCCCTTTAAGAAAGATGGAGGACACTGTGGTCTGAATACTTATGTAAATAAGCTATTTCTGTTTTTCATTTTGTATAAATTAGCAAACATTTCTGAAACTTGTTCTCGCTTTGTCATTATGGAGTATTGTGTGTAGATGATGAGGATTCTTTGTTGTTGTTTAATCAATTGTAGAATAAGGCTGTAATGTATTAACATTTGGAAAAAGTTTGTGTGTGGGGGGGGGTCTGAAAACTTTCTGAATAAACTATGTATGTGTGTGTGTGATGTATGTATGTACTAGATATGGGAGTGGAGAGGCTACAGTAACTCATTAGTGAATATTGCTGGATTTGCTGTGGATAGGTCTAATGCAGTCTTCTCGATGTTCAAGTAAAATGTTATTAAATTGCTTTTGAATCCTATAACCCTGTGGCTGATGGTTTAAAAAAAGGACTAACAGCAAGGAAAATATTTGTCACACTTATTTGTCTGTACCGGTTATGGACATATTTATTTTAACAATTGTAATATTGAACAACAGGTTTGCAATACATTTCCAGAAATGATCGTTCTAAACCCCTTCCTGAACCAACTGTAAAATAATGCATACACCATGGGATTCATAGTTCAATTCAAATATCCAATCCATATAAATGTTACAGACAAAACTGGTGGTGTAAAGTAACTAATAAATGGATCAATGCAGTTGGAGACTGTTGGAGATAAAAGGGTGTCCAGAATGATAGAAATACCCTCATAATGATACCAAGTGTTTTGGTGGCCTTTCTCTGTGATTTGCCTACAGAGTTCTGATTGGTTGTACCATGAATTGAATGTGCCTTTCTCTGTGCTATAAGGAAAATCTTTAGGTAGATGCTAATCATCCCTACTCCTGGGATGTAGAATGAGATCACTGAAGACACAGTACTCAATACTTGTGAAACTAAAGAACCCCACAGGCAACATATTTATAGGAAAACTTCCAATTCCCCAAATATTGCACTCTGCTTCCTGATCTGCATGTCATGCTTTTCAGTCACATGATCCACCTCTATGCTCTGCTTTACAGAAAGATCACATTTCAAACGGGCTCGAACCCGGGTACCTGCTGTTTAGTTCAACATCAGCCATTAGACCGAAAACTGTTTAGCTCAACACCAGCCATTATATTCAAAGATGATTGAGTTAAAAGAAAATCCAAAGATACATTTTGTGTTCTTTATGAAAATGTATTGTAAGGTAGGCCTATGCTACATTGAAAATACAATAAAATGTAAATACAAGAGAAAGGATTTATACGTTAAACACAGTTACACAAAAAGACCTGGCAAGTACTGACAGCAGTAGAATGTGCAGAAGAGGTTTTGTCAAATGCTTCTCTTCATTTGTCTCCTTGAACACATTATCCAATGTGGCCATGTCATTGTTTAGGTTTTAAAAGTTAAGTGCATACTGTTCACACACAGTTTTGCAATATATTAATGTAGCTTTACAATAGATCACGTAGTAGCAAATACATTTATATAGGAAGAATTTCTATTGAATATTTTCAATGTGACAATGAGATTAAGACATTTTCGAAACCAAGGATAAAACAGTGCATAGATGATTGGATTTGCAGTAGAATTAAAGTAACCCAGCCAGATAAACACCTCAAAGAGAATAGGTGGTGTGCTAAAGTTTGTGTATGGATCAACTATGGAATTAACAAAGAAAGGCAGCCAGCAAAAGATGAAAACACCCACCACAATGCCTAAAGTTTTAGCTGCTTTCCGCTCTGACCGTTGAGACACCACACCTCTACCTCCCTCATTGGAATTATTTTGGCTGTCTTCAATCTTCCTTAGATGTTCTTTTGCCACCAAAAATATTTTGGTATACAAACCCACCATTACAGAGCACGGAAAGAAAAAGGCTATCAATGTGTCTAGGGCGCCCCACAGAGCATTAAGGAAAAGATTACAACTTCCCAGGCAGTATATAGATGCAATTAATTCATCCAGTCCTCTTACATTTGCTTTGGAATATAATAGGCCATAGGAGTACAATGCAGCAACGGCCCAACTGGCAAAAACCATGAGCCATGCAATTGGTATAGTAATCTTGGTGGAATAGCGAAGTGGACTGCACACAGCTTCATATCGATCTATGGCTATGAATACCAGGTGGAAAATTGAAACAGATGTGAGGAACATATCAAAACTAGAATGCAACAAACAAAAAGCATCTCCAAAGTACCAGCAGCCCTCCACAGCCCTCATTGTACTAAAAGGCATCACAGTTACTCCAAGCAGCAGGTCTGCAACTGCCAAAGACATTATAAGTATGTTAGTTGGCGTGTGGAGCTGTTTTATGTGAGCAATGGAGATAATGACCACACCGTTCCCTAGAATAGTGACCAGCATACCTGAAACAAAAAAAAAGTATAAAGCTATTTGAAACCCTTCACTGAAAATGTCTCTGGTGCAGGAGGCATTTGATTCTGGATAACATAAAAACTTTGGATCCAGATGTTGATGAGATGAGATATCCATTGCCAAAAACAAAAAGACATTCAAGTTAGAGCTGATCACTTGCAACTGTAGTCACAGGTGCAGGTGTGTGAGTGGTGCTGAATTCAGCACAGTCTTCTTAGAAGAATGACAGAGTTTATATACTCTATTGGACATATTTTGGTCACACCCCTTTCCCAGCTACCAGCCAGTTATAATAGGTTACATGATTTACATCTGTTTATATTATGTGTATGTTCAAGTAATGTACACCAACAGTATGATAGTGCACTAAGATAATGATGTCATGAGCTGTCAGTTCATTTGGGCCACACAACACAGACTTACTGTTCCAGCAATAGGCACGAGGGGGAGACAAAGAACACTATTCAACAAGGTGACAGGCACAGTCATCACAAGCATTGAAACGTTTGTTTCAAGCAAGTAGCTTTATTTGAAACAGCTTAAAAGCAGCTTCTGTTACATTTTCACTCAAGCTTTATAACTTTGAGTTGCATAACTGTCACATGTTACATCCCATCATAATTCATATATTTATTTGAACACACACCATACAATGTCAACTGAAACTTTACTCAGAATACAATCTAAATCTACAAGAACCTCTGTGAAAGATGTGACCACTGATGATGATTCTCAAAGCCCTCCTGAACCAAGGCCCTTCTCCCCCAATTGCTCAGCTCTAGGAAGAGTCTTGGTGGTTCCAAACTTCCTCCCTTTAAGACTGATGGAAGCCACTGTGTTCTTGGGGACCTTAAAAGTTACAGTAATGTTTTGGTACCCTTCCCCAGGTTTGTGCCTCGACACAATCCTGTCTCAGAGCTCTACGGACAATTCCTTTGTTTTTGCTCTGACATCCACTGTCAACTGTGGGACCTTGTATAGACAGATGTGTGCCTTTCCAAATCATGTCCAATCAATTGAATTTAACACAGGTGGACTCCAATCAAGCCGTAGAAACATCTCAATGATGATCAATGGAAACAGGATGCACATGAGCTCAATTTCGAGTCTCATAGCAAAGGGTCTGAATACTTATGTAAATAAGCTATTTCTGTTTTTTATTTTGTATAAATTAGCAAACAGTTCTGAAACTTGTTTTCGCTTTTTCATTATGGAGTTTGTGTGAGATGATGAAGATTTAAAAAAAATCTATTGTAGAATAAGACTGTAATGTAACAACATTTGGAAAAAGTGTGAGGGGGTCTGAATACTTTCTGAATACACTATGTATTTATGTACAGTGGGGCAAAAAAGTATTTATTCAGCCACCAATTGTGCAAGTTCTCCCACTTAAAAAGATGACAGAGGCCTGTAATTTTCATCATAGTTACACTACAACTATGACAGACAAAATGAGAAGAAAAAAAATCCAGAAAATCACATTGTAGGATTTTTAATGAATTTATTTGAAAATTATGGTGGAAAATAAGTATTTGGTCAATAACAAAAGGTTATCTCAATACTTTGTTATATACCCTTTTTTGGCAATGACAGAGGTCAAACGTTTTCTGTAAGTCTTCACAAGGTATTCACACACTGTTGCATGTATTTTGGCCCATTCCTTCATGCAGATCTCCTCTAGAGCGGTGACGTTTTGGGGCTGTTGCTGGGCAACACGGACTTTCAACTCCCTCCAAAGATTTTCTATGGGGTTGAGAACTGGAGACTGGCTAGGCCACTCCAGGACCTTGAAATGCTTCTTACGAAGCCACTCCTTCATTGAGCTGGCGGTGTGTTTGGGATCATTGTCATGCTGAAAGACCCAGCCACGTTTCATCTTCAATGCCCTTGCTGATGGAAGGAGGTTTTCACTCAAAATCTCACGATATATGGCCCCATTCATTCTTTCCTTTACACAGATCAGTCGTCCTGGTCCCTTTGCAGAGAAACAGCCCCAAAGCATGATGTTTCCACCGCCATGCTTCACAGTAGGTATGGCGTTCTTTGGATGCAACTCATCATTCTTTGTCCTCCAAACACGACGAGTTGAGTTTTTACCAAAAAGTTATATTTTAGTTTGATCTGACCATATGACATTCTCCCAATCTTCTTCTGGATCATCCAAATGCTCTCTAGCAAACTTCAGACGGACCTGGACATGTACTGGCTTAAGCAGTGGGACACATTCTGGCACTGCAGGATTTGAGTCCCTGGTGGCGTAGTGTGTTACTGATGGTAGGCTTTGTTACTTTGGTCCCAGCTCTCTGCAGGTCATTCACTAGGTCCCACCGTGTGGTTTTGGGATTTTTGCTCACCGTTCTTGTGATCATTTTGACCTCACGGGGTGAGATCTTGCGTGGAGCCCCAGATCGAGGGAGATTATCAGTGGTCTTGTATGTCTTCCATTTCCTAATAATTGCTCCCACAGTTGATTTCTTCAAAGCAAGCTGCTTACCTATTGCAGATTCAGTCTTCCCAGCCTGGTGCAGTTCTACAATTTTGTTTCTGGTGTCCTTTGACAGCTCTTTGGTCTTGGCCATAGTGGAGTTTGGAGTGTGACTGTTTGAGGTTGTGGACAGGTGTCTTTTATACGGATAACAAGTTCAAACAGGTGCCATTAATACAGATAACGAGTGGAGGACAGAGGAGCCTCTTAAAGAAGAAGTTACAGGTCTGTGAGAGCCAGAAATCTTGCTTGTTTGTAGGTGACCAAATACTTATTTTCCACCATAATTTGCAAATAAATTCATTAAAAATCCTACAATGTGATTTTCTGGATTTTTTTTCTCATTTTGTCTGTCATAGTTGAAGTGTACCTATGATGAAAATTACAGGCCTCTCTCATCTTTTTAAGTGGGAGAACTTGCACAATTGGTGGCTGACAAAATACTTTTTTGCCCCACTGTATGTATGTATGTATTGCACTCTGCTTCCTGATCTGCATGTCATGCTTTTCAGTCACATGATCCACCTCTATGCTCTGCTTTACAGAAAGATCACATTTCAAACGGGCTCGAACCCAGGTACCTGCTGTTTAGTTCAACATCAGCCATTAGACCGAAAACTGTTTAGCTCAACACCAGCCATTATATTCAAAGATGATTGAGTTAAAAGAAAATCCAAAGATACATTTTGTGTTCTTTATGAAAATGTATTGTAAGGTAGGCCTATGCTACATTGAAAATACAATAAAATGTAAATAAAAGAGAAAGGATGTATGTATGTATGTATGTATGTGTGTGTGTGATGTATGTATGTATGTATGTACTAGATATGGGAGTGGAGAGGCTACAGTAACTCATTAGTGAATATTGCTGGATTTGCTGTGGATAGGTCTACTGCAGTCTTCTCCATATTCAAGTAAAATGTTATTAAATTGCTTTTGAATCCTATAACCCTGTGGCTGATGGTTTAAAAAAAGGACTAACAGCAAGGAAAATATTTGTCACACTTATTTGTCTGTACCGGTTATGGACATATTTATTTTAACAATTGTAATATTGAACAACAGGTTTGCAATACATTTCCAGAAATGATCGTTCTAAACCCCTTCCTGAACCAACTGTAAAATAATGCATACACCATGGGATTCATAGTTCAATTCAAATATCCAATCCATATAAATGTTACAGACAAAACTGGTGGTGTAAAGTAACTAATAAATGGATCAATGCAGTTGGAGACTGTTGGAGATAAAAGGGTGTCCAGAATGATAGAAATACCCTCATAATGATACCAAGTGTTTTGGTGGCCTTTCTCTGTGATTTGCCTACAGAGTTCTGATTGGTTGTACCATGAATTGAATGTGCCTTTCTCTGTGCTATAAGGAAAATCTTTAGGTAGATGCTAATCATCCCTACTCCTGGGATGTAGAATGAGATCACTGAAGACACAGTACTCAATATTTGTGAAACTAAAGAACCCCACAGGCAACATATTTATAGGAAAACTTCCAATTCCCCAAATATTGCACTCTGCTTCCTGATCTGCATGTCATGCTTTTCAGTCACATGATCCACCTCTATTCTCTGCTTTACAGAAAGATCACATTTCAAACGGGCTCGAACCCGGGTACCTGCTGTTTAGTTCAACATCAGCCATTAGACCGAAAACTGTTTAGCTCAACACCAGCCATTATATTCAAAGATGATTGAGTTAAAAGAAAATCCAAAGATACATTTTGTGTTCTTTATGAAAATGTATTGTAAGGTAGGCCTATGCTACATTGAAAATACAATAAAATGTAAATACAAGAGAAAGGATTTATACGTTAAACACAGTTACACAAAAAGACCTGGCAAGTACTGACAGCAGTAGAATGTGCAGAAGAGGTTTTGTCAAATGCTTCTCTTCATTTGTCTCCTTGAACACATTATCCAATGTGGCCATGTCATTGTTTAGGTTTTAAAAGTTAAGTGCATACTGTTCACACACAGTTTTGCAATATATTAATGTAGCTTTACAATATATCATGTAGTAGCAAATACATTTATATAAGAAGAATTTCTATTGAATATTTTCAATGTGACAATGAGATTAAGACATTTTCGAAACCAAGGATAAAACAGTGCATAGATGATTGGATTTGCAGTAGAATTAAAGTAACCCAGCCAGATAAACACCTCAAAGAGAATAGGTGGTGTGCTAAAGTTTGTGTATGGATCAACTATGGAATTAACAAAGAAAGGCAGCCAGCAAAAGATGAAAACACCCACCACAATGCCTAAAGTTTTAGCTGCTTTCCGCTCTGACCGTTGAGACACCACACCTCTACCTCCCTCATTGGAATTATTTTGGCTGTCTTCAATCTTTTTTATATGTTTTTTTGCCACCAAAAATATTTTGGTATACAAACCCACCATTACAGAGCACGGAAAGAAAAAGGCTATCAATGTGTCTAGGGCGCCCCACAGAGCATTAAGGAAAAGATTACAACTTCCCAGGCAGTATATAGATGCAATGAATTCATCCAGTCCTCTTACATTTGCTTTGGAATATAGTAGGGAGAATAGCACTAGAGTAATATGATCACATTTTTTGGTTCTAGTCAGGATTGCCGTATTTAGCACTAACTGAAGTTTATTTAGTGCTTTATCTGGGTAGCCGGAAAGTAGAGCATTGCAGTAGTCTAACCTAGAAGTGACAAAAGCATGGATACATTTTTCGGCATCATTTTTGGACAGAAAATGTCTGATTTTTGCAATGTTACGTAGATGGGAAAAAAGCTGTCCTTTAAACAGTCTTGATATGTTCGTCAAAAGAGAGATGGGATGTTTAACGGGTGTCCTGACTCTGTGAGGTCATTAAAGATACCATGGCACGTATTGTAAGAGTAGGGGTGTCAACCCCGGTGTCCTCGCTAAATTCCCAAACTGGCCCTCAAACCATCATGGCCACCTAATCATCCCCAGCGTATAATTGGCTCATTCATCCCCCTCCTCTCCCCTGTAACTATTCCCCAGGTTGTTGCTGTAAATGAGAATGTGTTCTCAGTCAACCTACCTGGTAAAATAACAGTTCAAAGAAATTCAGGTGGGCCACAGAATTACTGTTCCGGCACTAGGAGGAGACAAAGAACACTATTCAACAAGGTGACAGGCACACGTGTCACAAGCATTGAAATACATTTATTTCAGGCAAACAGCTTATATGAAACAGGTTAAAAGCCGCATTTGTTACATTTTCACTCAAGCTTTATCTTTTAGTTGCATAACTGTCACATGTTACATCCCACAATAATTCATATATTTATTTGAACACACATCATACAATGTCAACTGAAACTTTACTCAGAATACAATCTAAATCTACAAGAACCTCTGTGAAAGATGTGACCACTGATGATGATTTTTAAAGCCCTCCTGAACCAAGTGTAAAAGAAAGCATAGACAATAGGGTTAAAAGCAGAGTTCAAATATCCAAACCAAACCAGGGTATCCCCCAACAGCGGGGGGATGGAGTACTGTATGAAAGGGTCAATGATGAGGCACAAGGAAAAGGGACTCCAGCAGATTAGAAACACTCCCACTACTATTGCCAGAATATTTGCCCCTCGTCTCTCTCTACGTCCAGAGCCTGCCTCTTTAAACTGACCAGATAAATCTTTAATGGACCTGGCCTGAGCCCTGGCAACCCAATATATCTTGGAATATATACAAATCAAGATCATGCCTGGGATGTAAAAACAGAAGGCGGATGCTACTAAAGCTGCCACTGGACTAAAGAACACCTGACAGCCTCCAATGCACTTGACATGTGTTTCATAGAAATCCTCCCTGCCTTTCAGATTGATCTCAGGGAAGATCATTCCATAAGAAAAAATGGCAGGGACCAGCCAACTGGTGGTGATCATGATCAATACAGTGTTATTGGTGATGATCAGTCTGTACGACAGTGGCCTGCAGACAGCAAAGTAACGATCAATGGAGATGAAGGATAGATGGAAGATGGAGGATGTGCTCAGCATAATATCAGTGCTGGTGTGGAGCTTACACAGAAACCCTCCTAGGTACCAACAGCCCTGGACAGAGCGCACAGCACTGCACGGCATTACAAACACTCCCAGAAGGAGGTCACACACAGCCAAGGAGACGAGCAGTTGGTTTACGGAGGTTTGAAGCTGCTTGAAGTGTGCAATGGAGGTGATGACCAGAAGATTCCCAATAACAGTCACCAGTATGGCCAACACCATCGATGTGAACATCGGAACCTGAACGCTCAGGGGTCGAGCAAACCTCACACACGACCCACTCAAAGACTCGTAGCAGAAAAGAGTCTGTGACTTCACAGTGCTGTTGAGGTTCGAAGTATTTGAGAAGTCCATTCCACCTGGTGTTTTAGGCCTAGAGACAAGGAACAATTTGATCACATCTTTAAATGTGTTTTTCAACATTTTTCATTTTTTCATCTGTCATCTACATTTATGTTTGCAAAAATTAACTGGACTTACTTTCAATTAAAGTTTTGCAAGAATAGTGTTACTGTAACAGACGGAACACAGAACTGCTAGTCCAAAACGTTGTTCTGAGTCAGATTATTGGGCTTCTGAAAATACAACACATCCTGCTGATTATGCTTCCCATCCCATATCTTCATGAAATAGTTACACATTTAATAAACACAGTTTTTATCAAACTTTTATACTATATATTCATAGTATGTAAATGTAATCATGCAACTTGAACCACAACTTCCGTAAATGGCTAGTGTCATCGACATTTTCAAACACCATAAGTTAATGAAGCAAAATTATGAAAGCATCAACTAGTCATACTGTATGTGGTTCTTGATTGAAAGGTCACAAAGAAAGCAAATAGTGTTGGAATGTCATCTTTCTTATTCTTGTTCCTTTGAAAATACAAAAAAAGTAGTATGACTAAAACCTCAAACCTATATTCACCTTAATATCTACAAATATTGTGTATGTATTTCATTAGTTCTCAGCAATCAATACCTCAATCCGTATTTGTCCATGGGAAGCACTAAGAATTAAAGGTGGTTGATTTTGAGCTCTGGTCAGGATCCTTTCAGCTGAGGGAAACAAAGAGATAAGTAAACACTGTAGTCATGTTGACTTGTTGAAAAAATTGGTTATGAAATGATGGTGTGTAATATAGATCATGCATATGAAAAGCTTAATCTCACCTAATCATAGTCAGCAAACCATGCACCCCCTCCTTCAGCCTCAGGCTCTACGAGCACTTAGACTTTCCTCTGAGCATTATATAAACAGACGGATGCTGTTGAAGGGACGCCCCAAAAATGATCACAACAACATTTTGGAACTGTTTAGTATTCTGTCTGCTCCACAGCCAATGAAATCATGGTTTTATTCTGTGGAGACTCCTACTGTATGTTGTTCACTGTGTCTGATGAGTCCACGTGATTCAGTTGGCAACAGATATTCAACAATTATGGGCCCAGTTGTAATAAACAATTGGCATTGTAACAATGCAGGATTGTGCATCATAATCTGCCAAGATGGCAATCAATCATAAGCAAAGATAACACATCTAACTCTTCAAGAATGAATGAGTGTACTTTATACTGCATGACCATGACCAAATGACAATTGAGCAACAGAGGTAGTATGTGACCTCTATGACCTGTGTCATGGCAACCACTTTATGCCACGGCTTTCAGATGAGTCTTCTGTCAAAGTAATGATTCTGGTAAATAGGAGAACAAATACACGTACCAGAGGGCCCTGTTAGCACCTATAATCTGACTTCTCCTTTAATGATGATGCCATTCCCACAGGTGTCTCGCCACTCAGAACGTGTTGATAAACAATGAGGATGATGTCATGTTTGGCAGTTTATACTCATTTTGATTAGGTTCTGATCATGCAACAAAGAGGCAATGTCGAATTTGAAAAAACAACAAAGCTGAGCCCCTGCCACTAGGGCTGTAGAAATGTAGCCCCTCTTCAATTTAATTGAAATGAAATTGAGCAGAACCCCTGACCCTAGCTTCTTGTCTAGCCTAACCCTAAAAATAACCCTAACCCTAGTTAGCATTGGCTCGCAAACCTCTAATTTCATTCATACTGGACACAGATACATAAAAATGGTATCCACAATTTAAACTCACTCTGGAAGTAGTTATTAAAGTGCCTAATTGCCAAAATCCCAAAGTATACAGTTAACCTTCGTCATTGGACTATATGATATGAGCACAGATTTTACTTCAACAAATATAATCTGTTTAAAATAATATGAAGATTTTCAAGATGGATAATTGAGCATGTGCATGCTGTAAATGTACCCACATTTTAATATACTGTATTATACATTATTGTGTTTTTGGTTAATCTGTAACAAGTTTTCAGTTGTTTAAAAATAAAACATGTGTGACTTTGCTTTGTGTACCAAATAATTAAATAATATTCCAGGTTCTGATCATCAAATCAAATCAAATCAAATGTATTTATATAGCCCTTCTTACATCAGCTGATGTCTCAAAGTGCTGTACAGAAACCCAGCCTAAAACCCCAAACAGCAAGCAATGCAGGTGTAGAAGCACGGTGGCTAGGAAAAACTCCCTAGAAAAGGCCAAAACCTAGGAAGAAACCTAGAGAGGAACCAGGCTATGTGGGGTGGCCAGTCCTCTTCTGGCTGTGCCGGTTGGAGATTATAACAGAACATGGCCAAGATGTTCAAATGTTCATAAATGACCAGCATGGTCCAATAATAATAAGGCAGAACAGTTGAAACTGGAGCAGCAGCACAGCCAGGTGGACTGGGGACAGCAAGGAGTCATCATGTCAGGTAGTCCTGAGGCATGGTCCTAGGGCTCAGGTCCTCAGAGAGAGAGAAAGAAAGAGAGAATTAGAGAGAGCACACTTAAATTCACACAGGACACCGAATAGGACAGGAGAAGTACTCCAGATATAACAAACTGACCCTAGCCCCCGACACAAACTACTGCAGCATAAATACCGGAGGCTGAGACATTGTTTCGCTGATTTAGCTGATTCATTGTTTCGCAGCTCAAGCAGCAGGAATTATGTTCTCTATAAATGAGATTGTGAAAACATGTGTGCATTAAGGTGATATTCATACCATTACAGATGTATGGACCTTGTGACAACATATAGATGATGTAATGCATTATAGATGATGCCAAGGGAAATACTGTACCATGACTATTGACTGTTTTTAGTGTCTCAAAACTATATTTGAGTGTTGTTGTTTTTTTGTATTGTAAGCTATTGTATGTGGAGTGACACTAAAAGGTTCAATGTAGCCATTTTTATCTCAATATACAATCTTTTCTGGGTAACAATGATGTACCTTACTGTGATTGATTTAAATTAAAATGGTCAAAAATAACTTCTTACCGAAGAGCATTTTCTCAATCAAGATTATTTCTAGGACTATCTGGGAGTGGTCTGAGTGGGGAGGTGAAAACTGAAGGCTCGCTGTTATTGGCAGAGAGGTTTGGAACTCTCGTATTGGTTAAGTAATAACTCATTATTAACTATGAACTAATTTGGTGATGTCACCAGGCAGGCCAAAACTCAATCCCATCAAAACAGAGATAAAAATGGCTGCTTTGGGCCATTAAGAAATGTTTTTAACTCTACCATTCTGGGGAAGTAGATATAGGGCCTCATTGCCAAAATCACAAAGTATCCCTTTAAAGATGGGAAAACAAACAGGATTATCAAACATCCGAGGTACGAAAAACTGTTCAAACGTGCTATACACCCTGCTTGCATCTCTGTATTTCGAATGTAGATTAGGCCTACCTTAGAAGAAAGTACTCTAAAGGACATAAAATGTATCTTTGGATTTGGTTGGTGTTAAACTAAACTAAACAGCTCTTTGGTCTAATGGCATATGTTGAACTAAACAGTTTACATTTATCAGACACTCTTATCCAGCCAGATTTACAGGAGCAATTAGGGTTAAGTGCCTTGCTTAAGAGCACATCAACAGATGTTTCACCTATTCAGCTCAGGGATTCAAACCAGTGAGCAGTGACCTTTCGGTTACTGGCCCAACGATACTAAACGCTAGGCTAACTCCCCAGCTCAACACCAGACATTTGGTCTAATGGATGGTGTTGAACTAAACAGCAGGTACCCGGATTTGAGTCCCATTTGAAATGTGTTGTAAAGCAGAGCATAGAGTGGATCATGTGACTGAAAAGCATGACATGCAGATCAGAAAGCAGTGACATATTTGAGGCATGGAGGAGTTTTACTATAAATATTTGGCCTGTGATGGAGGATGTATTTAGATTCAAAGCAAAGTACCAAGTATTGTGTCTTTGGTGATCTCATTCTACATCTCATGAGTAGGGATGCTTAGCATATATCTAAAGATAGCACAGAGAAAGGCACACTCATTTCAGGGAGCAACAAATCAGAACAAATCACAGAGAAAGACCTACAAAACACTTGGTATCATTATGGGGTATTTCAATCATTCTGGACACCATTTCATATCTCCAACTGATCCCTTTATTAGTTACTCTAACCCACCAGCTCTGTTTGTAACATTTGTATGGATTGGCTATTTGAATTAAACTATTAATCCATGGTATATGCAATATTTGACATTTGATTCAGGAGAGTTTAGAATGATAATTTCTAGTAAAATATTTCAAATCGATTCTCCTCCCTCAACTTCCAGACTTGTCTCCGTGCTGTTGTGCTGTTTGTTTAACGTAAACTCACTCACTTTTGTACTTCGCCTTGGTCCGTACAATACTTCCAGATCAACTGTAATGTCAATACCATTGTAAAGCACAATTTCTCCCCTTTCCAACAGAATCATTTACATGACCCCACGCTGCCCATTTCTGCATGATTCAAGAAGGCAATGAGCCCCGTCGGGTCTTTTTAAAAATGGCGGGTGAGGTAGCGTAATTCATGCGTGATAGTGAGAAGGAGAGATGTTGTGTGGGAAAATGTATCACCTTATCGCCTCTAAAATGTAAATAAAACACTATAAAGAGTTTATATAATGTGTCATTACATACCTATTTGAAGGTTTGTGTCAAATTTGAATTGGGTTTTTAGGGCGGTGCTAAAGTGATCTTAGAAGTAAACAGCGGCTTTGAGAATGAGGATCGCATGCAATGATGACGCAAAAAATTACTAGGTATCCCCCCGTTACCCCCGTCACTGTCCATTTCTTGTTTTTAAAAGATAATAGAAGTGCTACACCTGGTGGAGAGAGATTGTAAGACAGAAATAGTTGCTTTATGCGTGCTGTACGTTACGACATGACACGTCAAGATGTAACGGAGGGTCAGTTTTTTCAACTTTTCTCCAATACTATAGAGCCATTACCATGTCGATCAACGCTTGAATAGAAACCTAGTTCACACCCCAGATTTTGAAGTCAACACAGTCGCTACAATCCCATTACTTTTCTTTGTAGCCTCGTTTGTATGTTGCGGTTGCGCACATTTGTACGGAATGGGGTGAGTTTACATTATATAGCTATCTGCCAAACTTTTAGATTTTTCACTTTTAATACATTTACCAACGTCTTAGTTATTTCCTCGCTCAACTTTTTTCATGAAACCTTTTCTCCCCCATTATCTGGGAATGGTTCTACAGGACCTCCACCAGCCGAAAAAGCTAAGTAGTAACATTAACACTATGCCATCTAATTGCAGTCGATGTACTAAAAATGTACAAGAGAACTATATCCTTATGGTGAGGATAGCCGTGTTGCAAGCACAGCTTCTGATGCAATCGTTAGGCAAGGGCAATTTAAGTGTAGGAAAGGATGAAACAGCGTTTGTGCCACCAGTAAGTACAGATAGTAGTATAAACTCCACAGACCTACTCCAAAAGGATTTCGGAGCCATCATCAACTCAGTTGGTTTTGTACTAATTGCCACAGTAATACCCCAGATCTAGTTTGTCATGTGGAATAAATATTGTGGATCTAAATATTTTCCTCATAATCCTGGACTATCGGACCACCATTTTATTACGTTTGCAATCGCAACAAATAATCTGCTCAGACCCCAATGATCAGGAAATGCTGTGCTATAAATTCTCGGACAACCCAAAGATTTCTAAATGCCCTTCCATACTCCTTCCACCTACCAAACGACGTCGGAGTACAAAAATTGGTTAACCACCTAACTGAGGATCTTAATTTAACTTTAAGTAATACCCTAGCTGTAGTCGCACACCTAAAAACCTTTGTCACAAGAAATTTGCTTCCTGGTATACAGAAAACTCAGAACCCTGAAGCAAGATTCCAGAAAATTGGAACGGAAATGGTGCTCCACCAAACTGGAAGTCTTCCGACTAGCTTGGAAAGACAGTACCGTGCAGTATCGAAGAGCCCTCATTGCTGCTCGATCATCCTATTTTTACAACCTAATTGAGGAGAATAAGAACAATACAAAATGTATTTTTGATACTGTCGCAAAGCTAACTAAAAAGCAGCATTCAACAAGAGAGGATAGCTTTCACTTTAGCAGTGATAAATTCATGAACTTCTTTGATAAAAAGATCATGATCATTAGAAAGCAAATTACAGACATACTTTGAATCTGCATATTTCTCCAAAGCTCAGTTGTCCTTAGTCTGCACAGAACTGCAAGGACCTAGGATCAATGGAGACACTCAAGTTTTTTAATGCTGTATCTCTTGACACATTCATGAAAATAGTCATGGCCTCTAAACTGTCAAGCTGCATACTGGACCCTATTCCAACTAAACTACTGAAAGAGCTGCTTCCTGTGCTTGGCCCTCCTTTGTTGAACATAATAAAGGTCTCACTATCCACCGGATGTGTACCAAACTCACTAAAAGTGGCAGTAATAAAGCCTCTCTTGAAAAAGCCAAACCTTGACCCAGAAAATATAAAAAACTATCGGCCTATATCGAATCTCCCATTCCTCTCAAAAAAAAAAAAAATGAAAAGCTGTTGCGCAGCAACTCACTGCCTGCCTGAAGACAAACAATGTATACGAAATGCTTCAGTCTGGATTTAGACCCCATCACAGCACTGAGACTGCACTCGTATGTGGTAATTTACCTTTTGATTGCGTCAGACCAAGGCTCTGCATCTGTCCTCATGCTCCTAGACCTTAGCACTGCTTTTGACACCATCGATGACCACATTCTTTTGGAGAGATTAGAAACCTTAATTGGTCTACATGGATAAGTTCTTTCCTGGTTTGGATATTATCTGCCTGAAGATATCAATTTGTCTCAGTGGATGGTTTGTCCTCTGTGTTTCAGACATAAGGACGTCGATGGAGGCAAATGTTTTACTTTTAAACTCAGACAAAACAGAGATGCTAGTTCTAGGTCCCAAGAAACAAAGAGATCTGCTGTTGAATCTGACAATTCATCTTGATGGTTGTACAGTCGTCTCAAATAAAACTATGAAGGACCTCTGCGTTACTCTGGACCCTGATCTCTCTTCTGACGAAAATATCAAGAATATTTCACGGACAGCTTTTTTCCATCTTTGTAACATTGCAGAAATCAGAAACTTGTTGTCCAAAAATGATGCAGAAAATGCTTTTGTCACTTCTAGATTAGACTACTGGATTAAGCACAAAATACACTTCAGTTAGTGCTAAACATGGCTGCTGGAATCCTGACTAGAACAAAAACAATTATCATATTACTCCAGTGCTAGCCTCTCTACATTGGCTTCCTGTTAAGGCTAGGGCTGATTAAGGATTTACTGAGTGACACAGACTCGGTCTCGACCTTTAAGTCTTTATTGAAGACTCATCTCTTCAGTAGGTCCTATGATTGAGTGTAGTCTGGTGCAGGGGTGCGAAGGTGAATGGCAAGGCACTAGAGCGACGAACTGCCCTTGTTGTCTCTGCCTGGCCGGCTCCCCTCTCTCCACTGGGATTCTCTGCCTCTGACCCCATTACTATCACTGGCTTACTAGTGCTCTTTCATGCCGTCAATAGGAGGGGTGCCTCACTTGAGTGGGTTGAGTCGACATGATCTTCCTGTCCGGTTTTGCGCTCCCCTCAGGCTCGTGCGGTGGAGGAGATCTTCGTGGGCTAGTCTCTGCCTTGTCTCAGGGTAGTAAGTTGGTGGTCTGTTGATATCCCTCTAGTGGTGTGGGGGCTGTGCTTTGGTAAAGTGGCTGGGGTAATCCTGCCTGGTTGGCCCTGTAAGGGGGTATCGTCGGACAGGGCCACAGTGTCCCCCGACCAACCCGTCTCAGATTCCAGTGTCTGTGCTGCAATAGTCTATGTGCAGGGGGGTTAGGGTCAGTGTGTTATATCTTGTTTAATTTTCCTGTTTTATCTGGTGTCCTGTACAAATTTAAGCATGCTCCCTCTAATTCTCTCTCTCTCTCTCTCTCTCTCCTTCTCCCTCTCCCTCTCCCGGAGGACCTGAGCCCTAGGGTCATGCCTCAGGACTACCTGACCTGATGACCCCTGGCTGTCCCCAGTCCATCTGGTTGTGCTGCTGCTCCAGTTTCAACTGTTCTGCCTGTGCCTAGGGAACCCTGACCTGTTCACTGGATGTGTTACCTTGTCCCGGACCTGCTGTTTTCGACTCTCTACTGCACCTGCTGTCTCGGCCTCTGAATGATCGGCTATGAAAAGGCTAAGCCAACTGACATTTACTCCTGAGGTGCTGACCTGTTGCACCCTCTACAACCATTGTGATTATTATTTGACCCTGCTGGTCATCTATGAACATTGGAACATCTTGAAGAACAATCTGGGATTAAATGGCCATGTACTCTTATAATCTCCACCTGGCACAGCCAGAAGAGGACTGGCCACCCCTCAGAGTCTGGTTCCTCTCTAGGTTTCTTCCTAGGTTCCTGCCTTTCTAGGGAGTTTTTCCTAGCCACCGTTCTTCTACATCTGCATTGCTTGCTGTTTGGGGTTTTAGGCTGGGTTTCTGTAAAACACTGTGACAAATAATGTATTGTGTCATTTTGGAGTCACTTTTATTGTACAAAATAATATAATATATTTCTAAACACTACTACATTAATGTAGATGCTACCATGATTACAGATCATCCTGAATTAATTGTGAATAGTGATGAGTGAGAATGTTACAGAGGGTCAAAGATCATATGCTAACCTCTCACCCATACCAATAACAGGGGAGGTTAGCATGTCTTGGGGGTATGATATTTTGACCCTACTTATAAGAATCTTAAGGGGTGTCAATAATTTGGACCCCTACATAAAAATAAAAATAAATAAAAAGTATTACTTGTTAAACTAAACATCTTTCTCTGAGCAATTGTAGTAGTATAAAATAAAACAATTTCCCATTTTTTTGGAGCGTACAATATACTGTAGCTCAGTATTTTAATGCAGTAATTTCTGCTCATCTTTATCAAGGGTGTCAATCATTTCGAATCCCACTGTATTTACTTGACACCCCTGTTTCAGACCCCACAAAATGATTGACACCCCTGTTTTCAATACCTTTCAATATCTCACCTTGCCGAGGATAACATCACAAAGCCTTTTTCTACAATGTTTTATGAGATTAGTGAATGCGTTGGGAGGGATCTTAGACAATTCCTTAACACAGAATATTTCCATATCCTTGATATCCTTTGTCTGTGCTTATGGACTGCCCTCTTCAATTCAAGTCTGGCGTCTGAGATGGCCATGTCAATTTCAACAATTTCTTTGTGGATTTTAGTACTTATAGTTATTGTCTTGCTGGAAGATCCACTTGCGGCCAAGTGTAAATCTCCTGGCAGAGGCAACCAGGTTTTTGGCTAAAATGTTGTGGTACTTAATAAAGTTCATGATTCCGTTGACCTTAACAAGTACCTTAGGTAGCAAAATAGCCCAATAACCTCAAAGATTCACAAGTGTGGCTCCCGAGTGGCGCAGCGGTCTAAGGCTCTGCATCTCAGTGCTAGAGGCATCACTACAGACTCTGGTTTGATTCCAGGCTGTATCACAACTGGCCGTGATTGGGCAGCGCACAATTGACTCAGTGTCATTTTGGCCAGGATAGGCCGTCATTGTAAATAAGAATTTGTTCTTAACTGACTTAAATGCCTAGTTAAATAAAAAAATATGTTTTATCACCACCATATTTTACAGTAGGTATGAGATACTTTTCTACATATGCTTCTATTTCTCAACGCCAAACCCACCACTTGTGTGCGTGGCCAAAGATATCTATTTTCATTTCATCTGAACATAGCACTGGTTCCAATCGAAGTGCCAATGCCGTGTATCAAACTCCAGGCGGTGCTATGATCAGACGACATGTTCATTTTTAAAAATCCACACAATTGAGTGTTACTTAATAAAACTGATTAAAATGTACTTCATTGTTGCTTATTCATGGAAAATATTTTCGGAAATACCCAAGGGGATGTGTTTTGCCATTACAAATATAATAAAGTACATTTTTCAATTCAACTCATCAATATGCAGATTTTTTCAATTCAGCACACAAGTATGAATTATTTTGATGGTGTTTCATACCCCACCTCTCAGCCATGCAGGTGGTGATATAACCACTCACCTCAGCACCATTGAGGATGATCAAACTTTGAAAAGAATCATTCCAATTTTAAAGTTTGTATGTGAAGTAATTAGTTCTTCCTTGTGTAAAGCAAGCAATTTTATCAATAATACCAGCAGAACTCTTCTGTGGAAACTACAGTAAATCACAACACTGCATTGTTCTCTATGGGGACTGGGGAGAGACTGCTCTTTTACAGACATGATCAATGATCCCACCAGTATCCTATACAGACTCATCCTCTGCAGGTAGTCAATGATCAGAGAGATTACGTCATATGATATGATTGCCAATTTCATTGGTCACAAGGCCATCCAATCAGTTAGTTTACTTTCAAATATGGGTGATCCAAATGCACCTTGAGCCTGGACTATTTATATTTACTGATGTGGTAATAGATTACACAAAATACACAGAACATCATTGCTTATCCCTTTCGAGTTACTAGGAATTTCATCAGATGACTCAAAATCTAAAGAAGGAAACACTCATCATGGACAGAAAGTTTATTTGTAGGTTATTTTTTGTGGCAAAGGTTATACTGTTGGTTAGATAAATGTGTGTAATGTACCTTGTGTATTGTTTAACTAGGTACAGCGCATTTGGAAAGTGTTCAGACCCCTTGACTTTTTCCTAATTGTATTATTTATTTGTATTCTAAAATATATATTGTTTTTAATGTCCCTTATCAATCTACACACAATAACCCATAAACACAAAGCAAAAACTGGTTTAAGAAATGTTTGCTAATTTATAAAACAAATTAAATATTATATTTGCATAAGCATTCAGACCCTTTGCTCAGTACTTTGTTGATACACCTTTGGCAGCGATTACAGCCTCGAGTCTTCTTGGGTATGATGTTACAAGATTGGCACACCTGTATTTGGGGAGTTTCTCCCATTCTTCTCTGCAGATCCTCTCAAGCTCTGTCAGGTTGGATGGGGAGTATCGCTGCTTAGCTATTTTCAGGTCTCTCCAGAGATGTTTGATTGGGTTCATGTCCGGGCTCTAACTGGGCCACTCAAGGACATTCGGAGACTTGTCCCAAAGCCCCTCCTGCATTGTCTTGGCTGTGTGTTTAGGGTTGTTGTCCTGCTGGAAGGTGAACCTTTGCCCCAGTCTGAGGTCCTGATTGCTCTGGAGCAGGTTTTCATCAAGGATCTCTCTGTACTTTACTCTGTTCATATTTCCCTCGATCCTGACTTGTCTCCCAGTCCCTGTCATTGAAAAACATTCCCACAGCATGATGCTGCCAACACCATTTTTTATTTTTAAAATTATTTCACCTTTATTTAACCAGGTAGGCCAGTTGAGAACAAGTTCTCATTTACAACTGTGACCTGGCCAAGATAAAGCAAAGCAGTGCGACAAAAAACAAAAAAACAGAGTTACATGTGGGATAAACAAAAGTACAGTCAATAACACAATAGAAAAATCTATGTACAGTGTGTGCAAATGTAGTAAGGAGGTAAGGCAATAAATAGGCCATAGTAGTGAAGTAATTACAATTTAGCAAATTAACACTGGAGTGATAGATGTGCAGAGGATGATGTGCATGTAGAAATACTGGAGTGCCTAAGAGCAAAAAAAGTAAATAAAAACAATATGGGGATGAGGTAGGTAGTTGGATGGGCTATTTACAGATGGGCTGTGTACAGCTGCAGCGATCGGTAAACTGCTAGGACAGCTGATGCTTAAAGTTAGTGAGGGAGATATAAGTCTCCAACTTCAGCGATTTTGGCAATTTTTTCCAGTCATTGGCAGCAGAGAGCTGGAAGGAAAGGTGGCAAAGGAGGTGTTGGCTTTGGGGATGACCAGTGAGATATACAGTGCCTTGCGAAAGTATTCGGCCCCCTTGAACTTTGCGACCTTTTGCCACATTTCAGGCTTCAAACATAAAGATATAAAACTGTATTTTTTTGTGAAGAATCAACAACAAGTGGGACACAATCATGAAGTGGAACGACATTTATTGGATATTTCAAAGTTTTTTAACAAATCAAAAACTGAAAAATTGGGCGTGCAAAATTATTCAGCCCCTTTACTTTCAGTGCAGCAAACTCTCTCCAGAAGTTCAGTGAGGATCTCTGAATGATCCAATGTTGACCTAAATGACTAATGATGATAAATACAATCCACCTGTGTGTAATCAAGTCTCCGTATAAATGTACCTGCACTGTGATAGTCTCAGAGGTCCGTTAAAAGCGCAGAGAGCATCATGAAGAACAAGGAACACACCAGGCAGGTCCGAGATACTGTTGTGAAGAAGTTTAAAGCCGGATTTGGATACAAAAAGATTTCCCAAGCTTTAAACATCCCAAGGAGCACTGTGCAAGCGATAATATTGAAATGGAAGGAGTATCAGACCACTGCAAATCTACCAAGACCTGGCCGTCCCTCTAAACTTTCAGCTCATACAAGGAGAAGACTGATCAGAGATGCAGCCAAGAGGCCCATGATCACTCTGGATGAACTGCAGAGATCTACAGCTGAGGTGGGAGACTCTGTCCATAGGACAACAATCAGTCGTATATTGCACAAATCTGGCCTTTATGGAAGAGTGGCAAGAAGAAAGCCATTTCTTAAAGCTATCCATAAAAAGTGTTGTTTAAAGTTTGCCACAAGCCACCTGGGAGACACACCAAACATGTGGAAGAAGGTACTCTGGTCAGATGAAACCAAAATTGAACTTTTTGGCAACAATGCAAAACGTTATGTTTGGCGTAAAAGCAACACAGCTCATCACTCTGAACACACCATCCCCACTGTCAAACATGGTGGTGGCAGCATCATGGTTTGGGCCTGCTTTTCTTCAGCAGGGACAGGGAAGATGGTTAAAATTGATGGGAAGATGGATGGAGCCAAATATAGGACCATTCTGGAAGAAAACCTGATGGAGTCTGCAAAAGACCTGAGACTGGGACGGAGATTTGTCTTCCAACAAGACAATGATCCAAAACATAAAGCAAAATCTACAATGGAATGGTTCAAAAATAAACATATCCAGGTGTTGGAATGGCCAAGTCAAAGTCCAGACCTGAAAACAAATCAAGAATCTGTGGAAAGAACTGAAAACTGCTGTTCACAAATGCTCTCCATCCAACCTCACTGAGCTTGAGCTGTTTTGCAAGGAGGAATGGGAAAAAATTTCAGTCTCTCGATGTGCAAAACTGATAGAGACATACCGCAAGCGACTTACAGCTGTAATCGCAGCAAAAGGTGGCGCTACAAAGTATTAACTTAAGGGGGCTGAATAATTTTGCACGCCCAATTTTTCAGTTTTTGATTTGTTAAAAAAGTTTGAAATATCCAATAAATGTCGTTCCACTTCATGATTGTGTCCCACTTGTTGTTGATTCTTCACAAAAAAATAAAGTTTTATATCTTTATGTTTGAAGCCTGAAATGTGGCAAAAGGTCGCAAAGTTCAAGGGGGCCGAATACTTTCGCAAGGCACTGTACCTGCTGGAGCGCGTGCTATGGGTGGGTGTTGCTATGGTGACCAGTTTTCCATAGGGATGGTGTCAGTTTTCCTCTAGACGTGACGCTTGGCATTCAGGCCAAAGAGTTCAATCTTGGTTCTATCAGACCAGACAATCTTGTTTCTCATGGTCTGAGAATCTTTAGGTGACTTTTGGCAAACTCCAAGGGGGCAGTCATGTTCCTTTTACTGAGGAGTGGCTTCCGTCTGGCCACTCTACTGTACCATAAAGGCCTGATTGGTGGAGTGCTGCAGAGACAGTTGTCCTTCTGGAAGGTTCTACAGCTGTGTTTGTCAGACCATGAGACATCCCGAAAATCGGTCTTCTCACTAAAATGTATGTAGTGTTTTCGTGAGAAGGGGAGACTCGCACGAACATGATTATTTTCTCAGTTTTGCTCTAAGACCCCCACACATTTCACGGGACACGTCTGAAGGTAACCCATACAAATGAATGGAAGTATGGAGGTAGCTTTGTGTGAACTAAAACAAGGAGTTAAATATGTGTCCAGAAAAACAAAAATATATCCTGAACTTTCTTATATCTCCTAGATATAGGACAGATACTTCAAAACCATATTCCTTATTTATTTGCTTTTGACTCTCTTTTTTTTATTTTTTATTTTTGATAGTGTTATTGAATTTGTGTCTATGGGCTATAGCAGTAAAGGCCAAATTCAATTCTTTATAAAATCATTTTTTATATATTTTTTTAAAGAACATTCCAAACCTAATATTCAAAATCAAATATCTAAATGATCCATGGTATGACCGCCTTAAAACAATTTCCATATGTCAGGTTAGTACCCCTAAATATGTGTTTGTTATTCAAAGACATATGTTATGATGTGATGCAATAGAACAGGTCAAATTAGAGACTGTTAACTTGAGGCCACTCATTATGTCAGTCCCTGTGTGCAGTTTCTCCAACGGTAAACTCTACCTCTGGCCCTCACCAGTCATGATGTTCACACCTGCCCAACCAGGGGACTCATTAACTCCTAACACAGCCAGATGTCTAACTGTCTGTTTTGACAACCAGGTGCATTAGCCACGTTTCATACAACACAGGTGAATGAACAAACATCTAGTTTTGCTCTTGAAGCGGATCCTTCCCACAGGCTTTTTAAAAGTTGTTTGGACAACTTTGTGTATATTGCATCACTGAATGTGTTCTATGGTTAATCAACAACGTTATCAATCTACACTTGATTTGCCTAACATAACACAGTGTTTCCCTATTAACTAAATGTTCTAGCTCCATCTTTTAGGGTCAGGCAGCACATCATCCACAAGTAAACGTATGTATATGTTGCACATACATTTAACAGCAGCACAGTCAGTTCACTCTGGGAACCCCAAGCCCACATGCAGGACAGAGTTTGGCTCAGTTCATCCTAGAGACAACAGTGTCTACCTTCACATTTATCTTAGCCTAGCCTACTGTTAGCTGACCTTGGAAAACATTGCAAAGTAAACATAGACAAGCATTTACAAACGGGAATCACACAGGGGAGTAAAAATCAAATCAAATCAAATCGTGTTGGACACATACATATTTAGCAGATGTTATTGCGGGTGTAGCAAAATGCATGTGTTCCTAGCTCCAACAGTGCAGTAATATCTAACAATTCACAACAATAAACAAAAATCTCAAAGTACATTTTTTTAAATTAAGAAATATATACTGTAAATATTAGGACGAGCAATGTCGGAGTGGCATTGACTAGAATATAGTAGAATACAGTATATACATATGTAAAACAGTATGAAAACATTATTAAAGTGACCAGTGTTCCATTATTAAAGTGACCAGTGTTCCATTATTAAAGTGACCAGTGTTCCATTATTAAAGTGACCAGTGATTCCATGTTTATATACTGTACATAGGGCAGCAGCCTAAGGTGCAGGGTTGAGTAACTGGGTCGTAGCCGGCTAGTGACAGTGAACAAGTTCGTGGCAGGGTCGACAATGGCAGGCCAGGTATAGACAATGGTCGCGTTCCCCTGCTCTGTCGTTGCATGCATCAACCAATGGTTGCGTGCCATGTCATCGACTGTGCCATTGACTGACAGATTGCTATAACATATGATCAGTGGTGTAAAGTACTTAAAGATGCACTATGCAGAAAGCGTTTCGTCATTTCCTGGTTGCTAAAATTTTACTCCATACATTTTCCCTGACACCCAAACGTACTCATTACATTTTGAATGCTTAGCAAGACAGGAAAATGGTCCAATTCACTCACTTTTCAAGAGAACATCTCTGGTCATCCCTACTGCCGCTAATCTGACTGTAAATGATGTTTGAGTGTCAGAGTGTGCCCCTTGCTATCCATAAATTTAAAAAAGAAGAAAATTGTGTCCTCTTGTTTGCTTAATATAAAGAATTTAAAATGAGTAATACTTTTATTTTTGATACTTAAGTATATTTTAGCAATTACATTTACTTGTGATACTTAAGTATATTTAAAATAAGAATACCTTCACTCAAGTAGTATTTTACTGGGTGACTTTCACTTTTACTTGAGTCATTTTCTATTAAGGTACATTTACTTTTACGCAAGTATGAAAATTGGGTACTTTTCCCACTATTGCACATGTGGTTAGCTGATACTTAAAATACCTATCCAGGCGTTGTAAGATCAGGCATGTGTCAGCAACCCCTGGGCAGAGGAACGTGCCCATGCTCTTTTAGAATAATGATGAAGCAATCACTGATGAATGAATGAACCCTCTTCCATCTCTATAGATCACATTTGCTGATGGCTGATGTCTCTGACTGTCTATGAACATTGATTGGTTGTTTCTCTGACTTCTGTCCTATGGCTCTTCAGAAGTGCAGAGTGGACAGAAAAACGCATGATGAGAAATAGTGATTACCGTGGTTTTACCCCCACTGGTACCTCTTCTCTATCATGTGGCTTTGTAAGTCCAAAGTGCATTGCCCAGTCCAGTACAAAAGGGGGGGATCTGTTACTTATTTAGGTGTGCAGTTAATAAGGTAGCCAGCATGCAGTGCATCTGGACCCTCTCCCTGCTTCAGCTAGTTGCCCTGTGGGCCAACGCAGCAGTGGTCACTGAAAATGGCCTCCCCATCCTCTGGGACCAGGCACCCAGCCAGCTGTCAGAACTGCCTCAGGTGGACAACGTGGTCACAATCAAACCCTGGAACTACCTGCAGAGGATGAGTCTGTATAGGATACTGGTGGGATCCACAGACAAGTACATGGCCTCCATGGGAACCAATGAGACTGACAGTCTGTTCTGGGGCCTGCCTCTGCAGATGGGCTGGAAACTCAGATCAGGTATGTTGGGCAATCGTTAAGTAGCTTTGAAAAGCCAAATACAGTGGAGACTGAAATTATTGACACCCTTGATAAAGATGAGCAATAATGAATGTGTAAAATAAATAATTCAAATACTGAGCTATTTTGTATGCTCAAAAAAAATAATAATACGTTCTTCTCTCAAACAGGTATGTGTCAAAATTATTGACACCCTTAAGATTCTTGTAAATAAAGATGTCAATTTTTTTGTATTTGGGTAAAAGATCATACCCCGAAGACATGCTAACCTCCCCTGTTATTGGTAATGGTGAGAAGTCATCATGTCTTGGGGGTATGATATAACATGCTAACCTCCTCTGTTATTGGTAATGGTGAGAAGTCATCATGTCTTGGGGGTATGATATAACATGCTAACCTCCCATTATTGGTAACGGTGAGAAGTCATCATGTCTTGGGGGTATGATATAACATGCTAACCTCCCGTTATTGGTAATGGTGAGAAGTCATCATGTCTTGGGGGTATGATATAACATGCTAACCTCCCCTGTTATTGGTAACGGTGAGAAGTCATCATGTCTTGGGGGTATGATATAACATGCTAACCTCCCCTGTTATTGGTAATGGTGAGAAGTCATCATGTCTTGGGGGTATGATATAACATGCTAACCTCCCGTTATTGGTAACGGTGAGAAGTCATCATGTCTTGGGGGTATGATATAACATGCTAACCTCCCCTGTTATTGGTAACGGTGAGAAGTCATCATGTCTTGGGGGTATGATATAACATGCTAACCTCCCCTGTTATTGGTAACGGTGAGAAGTCATCATGTCTTGGGGGTATGATATAACATGCTAACCTCCTCTGTTATTGGTAATGGTGAGAAGTCATCATGTCTTGGGGGTATGATATAACATGCTAACCTCCCCTGTTATTGGTAATGGCGAGAAGTCATCATGTCTTGGGGGTATGATATAACATGCTAACCTCCCCTGTTATTGGTAATGGCGAGAAGTCATCATGTCTTGGGGGTATGATATAACATGCTAACCTCCCGTTATTGGTAATGGTGAGAAGTCATCATGTCTTGGGGGTATGATATAACATGCTAACCTCCCGTTATTGGTAATGGTGAGAAGTCATCATGTCTTGGGGGTATGATATAACATGCTAACCTCCCGTTATTGGTAATGGTGAGAAGTCATCATGTCTTGGGGGTATGATATGACATGCTAACCTCCCCTGTTATTGGTAACGGTGAGAAGTCATCATGTCTTGGGGGTATGATATAACATGCTAACCTCCCCTGTTATTGGTAACGGTGAGAAGTCATCATGTCTATGATCTTTGTGCCTCTGTAAATGTCTCACTCATCATTATTCACTATTCATTCAGGATTATGCATGGTCATGGTAGCATCCACATGTAGAAGTGCTCAGAAACATATTCTATTCTTATTTTGGAGTCACTTTTATTATAAATGACACAATACATTATTTACCATTCATTTCTCAGCATTTTAATGATTTATTTTATACAGTCAATATTGCTCATCTTTATCAAGGGTGCCACTGTACATGCACATTGTCATGTAAACACTATATGCACATTATTTTTTGGTGGTACAGTACACCAATCATGTTGACTTTTGTTCCTATAGGACGGTTGGTTGACCCTACTGGCGCTACAACATGTGGAAAGGAAGGAGATCCCATGTGCATTTCTGCTACAAGCTGGTGGGCCTGTAAGTACAGTAGTGTTACACATATTCAACCATGCAGGCCATGTGTGTGGCCCTACATGTGCAGTTAAAGTTCCAATGCAGTCATTTTTTTTATATCAATATCAAATCATTTCTGGGTAACAATTAAGTACCTTACTGTAATATTTTTCCATTAAAATCTTCAAAAATATACAAAAATAGCTTTTTAGCAAAAGCATTTGCTAGGACTGTCTAGAAGAGGTCAGAGTAAAACTGAACACTAGCTGTTATTGGCAGAGATGTCTGGAACTCTTTTTGCTATACTGTAGGCCTATTAACTAATTTATCGCTGGGTGATGTTACCATGGAAAGCCGACACTCCCGCACATGCAAACCTGCTGATTAGAAGGTCCTGTGTAGATTGTACTTTCAACGGGCAACTATCAGGAAATAACACTTTATCAGCTGTTGTACAATATAATACCAAAAAAATAGATTCTGACTGCACTAGACCTTTAACATTCACAGCTTGTCAATAAAATACCATTAGTAACCTCTCTGTCTGTTCAGGTGTGAACTACTACCTTTCAGTGATCCCGTTCCTGGCTGCTGTGCAGAAAGACGTGATTGGAGATGGTCTCATTCAGGTCCAGGTACAGGCACCAGCTGAGGCAGAAGAGGACTACTGCACCTCCTACACAGAGTGCTCTACTAAGTATCCAGACCTTATGGCCAAGTGGGAAGAATTCTTCCAGGTATTTAATGAGCATCTACGTTTCCCTATAGGAGGCATAATCTGTATGTTCCTTTAGTTGTGTAAGTCACTATTCATAAGTGACTCATTGGTGATTGCATAGAATGAATTGTTGGTCTTGGTTTTTAATATGCTACCATTCCATTCTAGACTCTGAAAGACGTGAGTGTATCTGAGATTTCTGACTTTGAGAAAAGGGACCAGATTCTGGGTGTCTATTGGGCAGGTCAACAGCTCTCTTTGAATACTGCCTCAACCAGCTGCAAGGCAAAGTGAGTATGAACATATAGTATCATTCTGCAGGTCATCACCAGTTGTCAATGCGCTGTTTGTCTTCCTTCATTGTTGGAACTCTAACAACAAATGTTTTGTTTCATTTAAACATATGACTCTCAGTTCAAACTGTACGCTCTGTCCTCCAATCAGCTTTTGCCTCAATCTAACAAAATAACAACATTATTGGATGCAATCACTTTGAGTCACAATTGAGTCCTTACTGTACGTCCAAATCAAACCTTTGAACTTTATAGGATGAGCTACTATTCCAGCCCAGAGGTTTCATTCGCCAAAAACTGGATGAACTCTGCAGACTACGTAGCAGCAACATACTTCCAGTCCAACCTGAATAACTCTGTGCTGTTCATGAGCCCTCTGCCCAGCAGGGTGCTTCAGGAGGGGGATAGCGCCCCTAACATAGCTGACCTCACCAAGGAGGAGAACCACACCCTCTATATCTTTGGCTGGATGACCAGAATGAACAGGATTCTGAGTGAGTACTTTTAGTCTCCCAAGACAAATATTCAGAAAATATAATGATATGTTTTGCTTGTATGATAAGTAGAGTGAAATATACATTTCAGAGTCAAATTGAGATGGTAGACAGATGCCAGTCTGTAACAATGTAGTCCAGGGCTCTCCAACCTTGTTCCTGGAGAGCTACCATCCTGTAGGTTTTCACTCCAACCCTATCTAGCGCACTTCATTCTGATAATTACCTGGTTGATAAGCTGAAACAGGTTAGTTACAAATGGGGTTAGAGCGAAAACCAACCTACAGGAGGATAGCTTTCCAGGAACAGGCTTGGAGAACCCTGCTGTAGTCTGCAGTCTCCCTCTAGTGGTGAAATGTATGAAGTGCATTTCAATTGAGAGATCTACAGTAACACATCACTTGCATCAGGTTAAACATCCTTAAACATCCACATCCTTACACATTTTCCTGTTGTTTTCCTTATGACAGTGGGTTCTCTGGTGAGGATTTGGCGCTCGGCCATGTGCTCTGACAAGGCTCGGGAGAAGGGCCGGGAGCTCCTACAGGATCTGGTCCATGACCCTAAGTTTGCTGCTTCCACCTTCTTCTCCATTCTCAAAGAGATGACACGCAGCTGCTGAGGATTCAGCAAATCAGTCCAACACCAACTAGCTCAGTTTCAACCTGTCCCAAAGTTAACATCAGATGCCATTCATAATGATTCATTGTTAAATGTTTCTGAATACATTTCACACAGTAGTATTTACACATCCTGAGTTTTTGTATTTATTAATTTTCCACAGTAGGCAAATGTCCTTGTTGATTAACATAAAAACAATTTATTTCTTGTATCATGAATATAATAATACATTTAAATGGAAGAGTGGCTCAGTATAAAGAGCATAAGAGTACATATAAATACATTTTGCTTGAAATATGAACCTTACAGTGCCTTCAGAAAGTATTCACGCCACTTGACTTTTTCCACATTTGTTATAGACGGAATTAAAAATGTATTAAATGTATAAAAAAAAATTGCTGGCCAACACACAATACCCCATAATGTCAAAGTGGAATCATGCTTTTAGACATTTTTACAAAAGTATTCAACCCCTTTGTTATGGCAAGCCTAAATACGTTCAGGAGTAAAAATGTGCTTAACAAGTCAGATAATAAGTTCATGTGCAATAATAGTGTGATTTAAAACATGATTTATGAATGACTACCTCATCTCTGTACCCCACACATACAATTATCTGTAAGGTCCCTCAGTCAAGCAATACATTTCAAACTCAGATTCAACCACAAAGGCCGGGGAGGTTTTTCAATGCCTCGCAAAGGGTATTGGTAAAAAAAAAAAAAAATCACAATCATATCCCTTTGAACATGGCTGTGTTAGGAGAAAACTGAGGATGGATCAAGAACACTGTAGGTACTCTACAATACTAACCTAACTGACAGATTGAAAAGAAGGAATACAAAATATTCTAAAACATGTATCCTGTTTGCAACAAGGTCCTAAAGTAATACAGCAGAAAAT